>NW_026440548.1:0-19574 GCF_025698485.1 Gossypium arboreum
CTTAACTCAAATTTTGGAAAAATTACAATTTTACCTAAACTTTTGCATATTTACATTTTGCCCCTAGGCTGGTTAAACTTTATTCCTTATTCTTATGTTTAACAACATGCTGATCACTTTTCTCTTTATGGCAACATCAAATTCTCACTCTAACATGTACTTGTGACTATTAGGTATTTTTTGGATTAAGCCCTTTTCTTTTTTGCTTAAAATCGAGTAGTACAAGTTGTCTAACATAATTTAAAACTTCATTCTATAATAAAACATCAAAATACACAAATTTCACCTATGGGTATTTTTCCAAATATAAACCTAGGTTAAATTATTGCTAACATAAGCTTTATCGAGTTCGGGATCTCTAAGCGTAAAAATCATTAAAAGCGGGGCTTGGAATCACTTACTATGGAGCTTGGAAGCTTGAAACAAACCCTAGCTATGGAGAACCCTTTAAATTTCGGCCTAATGAAGAAGATGGACAAAAATTGGCTTTTAATTTTGTTTTAATTCATTTTAATAACTAAATGACCAAAATACCCTTACTACTAAACTTTCAAAAATTCCTTCCATGTCCTAATTTTGTCCATGAACTTAAAATTGGTAAAATTTCTATTTAAGACCTCCTCATTAATATTCCAAAACAATTTCATACTAAAAACTTCTAGAATGCAAGTTTTGCAACTTATTCGATTAGTCCCTACTTTCAATTTAAGCACTTTAGGCATAGAATTTCATCGCGAAATTTTCACACAATCATGCAATCATATCATAAACATCAAATCTCATTGTAAAAATAATTATTTCTATCTCCGGTTGTGGTCACGGGAAACCACTATTCCGATTAAGACCCTAATTTAGGGATATTACAACTCTCCCCCTTTTAAAGATTTTTTATCCTCGAAAATCTTACTGGATAATTTCGAGTGTGTGGGTATTGGTTTCTCCTAGTTTCTTCAGGTTCCCATGTAGTCTCTTCTACCCCATGCTTTTGCCACAACACTTTCACAAATGTAACACTTTTATTTCTTAGTTGTTTGACTTCTCGAGCTAAAATCTTAATCGGTTTTAACTTCATAAGTCCTCGGAATCGCGAGGTTCAATTTCAGCCGGTGAAATTATATGTGAAGGATACGAGCGATACGAAGCGTAACATAGATCGTGAAACACATCATGAATCTTTTCTAATTGGAATTGGTAAAGCTAGCCGATATGCTCTCGAGTCCAACTTTTTCAATTATTTCATACGGTCCATATAAGCAGCGGACTTAACGCGCTTAGGTCCAAATCTAAGGACTTTCTTCCATGGAGACACTTTCAAAAATACCTTATCACCAACTTGAAACTCAATGTCCTTTCGCTTTAGAATGCATAAGATTTACGTCTGTCTGAGCGACTTTCAAACAATCTCGAATTATCTTCACTTTTCTTCAGTTTCTTTTATTAAATCAACTCCATAAATCGATTTTCCTTGAGTTCGGATCAATACAAAGGCGTTAAATACTTACGACCATACAATGCTTCATAAGGTGCCATTTTCAAGCTCGGTCATTAGCTATTGTTGTAAAGCCAAATTCTACCAGCAACAAATATCTTTCCCAACTTCATTGAAATTCCAATACACAACATCGAGCATGTCTTCAAGAAGGTGAATTACTCTCTACGATTGTCCATCGGTTTGTGGATGAAAAGCGATCTTTGGGGTAACTTAACCCATTACCTACTAGCGTCTTGCAACTTTTGCCAAAACCAGCGAGGTAAACCTTGGATCTCTATCTGAAATAATCGATAATGGTATTAGTGTAATCTAACAATTTCTTTAATATCCCAGTTTAGCCAACTTGTTAAGAGAATAATTAAATACGTCTTAGGGATAAAATGGCCGACTTAGTTAATCATCAACTATACCCGGATGGCATCTTTCTTTCCGGAGTCAATGGCAATCGAAACAAAATCCATAGTAATCAGATCCCATTCCCATTCAGGAACCATAATAAAGTGGAGTAATCCACGAAGGTACTTGGTGTTCATTTCACTGTTGACAAATTAAGCATTTGGACACAAACTCGATATATCTCTTTTCATTCCATTCCACCAATACATTTTCTTCAAGTCATTATACATTTTTAGTACTACGGATGAATAGAAATAACCACTTATGTACTTCGCTGCAGGATCTTTTGAATCAATTCCTCATTCTTGGTACACAAATCCGATCTTTAAACATTAAGCACCCATCAGACCAATTAAAAAATCGATCCGTGTCGACTTCACTTTGTATTTTCTTTTAGCTATAAATCTTGATCATTTTACGAGTTTGAAATCTCTTGTAAAACATTGGTTTTGCTCTTAACTCTGCTAGAATCGAACCATCATTTGACACTTTCAAGCTGAGTGTTCATAACTCTCAAAGCAAACAACAACTTTACTGCTCAAAGCATCGCCAACCACATTCGACTTTTCGGGATGATAATCAATAACAAGCTCGTAATCTTTCAACAACTCCAACCATCTTCGTTGTCTCAAATTCAAGTCTTTTGTGACATCAAGTACTTGAACTTTTGTGTGGTCGGTATATACGAGCATTTTCACCATACAAATAATGTCGCCAAATTTTCAAAGCAAACACCACAGCCAATTCCAAATCGTGAGTAGGATAATTCCTCTCATGAGGTTTTAAGCGCCTCGAAGCATATCCACCACTTTTCCTTCTTGCATGAGCACACACCCCAAACCATTTAGAGAAGCATCACTATACACCACAAATTCTTTACGATTAGGGTTGGCACTAACTTTGGTGCCTCTGTTAATAACTTTTCAATTCTTCAAAACTACATTGACATTCTTAGTCCATTCAAATTTAACATCCTTTCGAGATAATCTAGTTATAGGGCAGCAATTATAGAAATCCATTTACAAACCGTAGATAATACCCATTAGCCCCAAAGAAACTTCTAACCCGATTCGTTTTTCGGTGGTTTCAATCAACAATGGCTGAAATTTTACTAGGATCAACCGTATACCATCACACGAAACAATATGACCCAAAATCCAACTTCCGGAGCCAAAATTCACTTTTACTAAACTTAGCATCACGATTGCTTATCTCTCAAAGTTTGCAAAACTATCCTCAAATGCTCGACATGCTACTGTCTCATCTTTTGAATAAATTAAATATCATCTATAAACACCACAACAAATTTGTCCAAGTATGGCGAAATATGCGATTCATTAAATCCATAAACCACAATGAGGAGCATTTGTCAATCCGAATAGCATAACTAAAAATTCATAATGACCATACCTTGTTCTAAGCGGTTTTAGGTACATCCAGACTCCTTTACCCATGAGTTGGTAATACCCGGATCTCAAGTCAATCTTTGAAAACCATGTCCCTCCTTTTAGTGATCAAACAAATCATCAATTCTAAACAGCGGATACTTGTTTTTGATTGTCATCTTGTTTAGCTGCCGATAATCAACACATAATCTCATAGAACTATCCTTCTTTTCTAAATAACGGGGAGCACCCCAAGGTGAAAAGCTTCGGTCTCACAAAGCCTTTATCAGTCAACTCTTGCAAGCTGCGACTTTAATTCTTTCAACTTTCATTGGTGCCATTCTATATGGAGCAATCGAGATCGGGTGTACTGGGTATCAAATCAATACCAAATTCTACTTCTACACGGGAGGCAAACAATGCAATTCTTACGGAAATCGTCGCATAAATTCACACTGGCCAGCAGCATTCAACTTTCTTTTCAACTTCTTTTGTATTAATTACATCGCCAAATAAGCTTCATAACCCTTTCTCGAGATATCTTTGAGCCGACATTGAAGAAATCACACTAGGCAATGCCTCAGTTTATCTGATTCAACCCATGAGTTTCACCATTTCCACACTTTAATTCTATAACCTTTTCTTTGCAATTTACTATAGCATCATGCAATGTCAACCAATCCATACCCAAAATAACATCAAATTCATCAGCAGCAACAACATCAAAGTCGGTAGGAAAGTAATGATCGAATCATTAAGGACATTTCTTACATACTTTATCACTTGGTCACACATTTGCCTAACGGATTCGACACTCTAATCATAAATTACGTATTCTCAACGGGTATATTCATACTAGACACCAATTTCATGCACATATGAATAGGTAGAGCAGGGATCAATCAAAGCAATAACATTAACATTATAGAGAAAAATGTACATTAATCAAATCGGGTGAGGAAGCATCTTCACAGCGCTTTAATAGCATAAGTTCTAGCGGAGCCCTTCCTTGAGTCTAACCGATTGCATCCACAGCTACATTCTTCTTGCTTTTTCACTTCCAACTTTTCTCGGATACCTTCCCTCAGTGCGCACCACTAGATTTTACATTCTGAAATTTTTCTTTCTCATTCTCTGCAGGGTCTCTAATAAAATGATCCAGAACCACATCGAAAACATTCATTTGCTGCTTGCACGGACCAAAATGATTTCTACCACAGCACTTTTCGGGTTTAACAAATCTCGTATTTCCCACTAGCCATGATGAGTGCGAGATTTAGGACCCACATTTAAGCTTCTTAAAATTTCCATATGATTGCCCATTTGAAACTTGGGAGCGAGTTCATGTTTCTTGACTTTCCGGGTTCTTTGTGAGGGTGCATTACTCATTGGTCTTTTCTTCCAATTTAGTGTTTGATTCTACCTTTTTCTTTTCCTTGATAATTCTTGACCTTGCAAGCTTCGATCGACAAGTACCACCATTTCTTTTAGTTCAAGGATCCCAACAAATACCTTAATGTCTTCGTTAAGCCCGTCTTCAAATCGTCGGCACATCTTGGCTTCAGCAGGAACATATTCCTGGCATACTTACTTAATCGAATAAACTCTCTTTCATATTACGAGACTATCATATTACCTTGCTTCACTCAAGAAACTCTTTACATTTCGATCAATAAATCTTTCACTAATATATTTCTTAAAAACTCTTCTTGAAAGAATTCAGGTTACCCTCTCTTCGGTACCACCGAAATCAAAGTCTTCCACCAATTATAGGCTGAATCTCTCAACAAGATGTAGCACATTTCAAACATTCTTGGTGTACAAGATAATTCATCAAATACCGGATAGAATTTTCAAGCAGAACTCTGCTTTCTGCATCATCATCAATATTTGCTCTAAATTCTTGAGCCCTTGTTTACGAATTCTATCAGCAGGGGTTACTGAAATTTTATCATATCCTCCTTGAGGTATTGGAGGCATAGGTTGAGGAATTGGGGGAGGTGGGGAGGTCGTACATTTGGGTTAAATGCGAGCGAACTTCGATTGTACCATGCACTCATCATTTGGAGAAAGGCTTCCGATCCCTTTCCCTCCTCACGACCAACGATGAGGGGTGGGTTTTTCGATCATTATTTGCTCCATCAGCCGGAAGGCGCGATACTCTATACTTCATCGCCTTGCACGGTGGATCGGGATCCATTTACTATATAAAAAATTTCATTTAAAAAGGTCGATAAGTCGTCACTATCACAATTCATACATATGGCATGTATAGCAAAATCCGTACATACAACTGCGTGGTCAGAGAACCGACTAAACCTGCTCGATACCACTAAATGTAGCGCCCCACACGAGACCGTCATGGGAGTCGGTATGAGGTGTTACTAAGCTTAGTTTAACATTTTAGAACTTTGAATTATTTGTTTCTACATTCACAGCTTTTAAGCTACTTGCGTCCAGATCACAAGAAAAATCATATCTCGAGTTACTGAAACTCAGAAATTAAGATCCGTAAATTTTCACTGAATCTAGACTCAAAAAACTATCTACTAATTTTTTCTAGAATTTTGGTTGGGCCAATTAGTACAGTTTATTAGTTAAAGTTACCTGTTTCAAGACTCGACTGGTATGACCTCTGTTTACTACGAACAATATTTCTATCTGTACAAAATTCATATGACTATGAGGTTTGTTTATACTAAAACTAGACTCAATAAGGATTCTGAGGATATAAAATACACCACCTAATTATATCTTTACAATTTATGGTGAATTTCTAAAGTAGGAACAGAGTTCAGAAACTGCTATGACTCTGTTTCACTAAAATTAAAATATCTTCTAACATATACTTCCTTTACTTGTTTCATTTGTTTCATGTGAAACTAGACATAATAAGATTCAATTTGATATGTATTTCACCACCAAATTCAATTTCTATGATTTTAGTAAATTTTCAAACTCGCATTAGTATTGCTACTTGTTATTCTTTTATAGTAAATTTCATCCTTTTTTATGAGTTTTTATGCACTAAGTATCTTAATAGTTTTCCTTAACATCAAACATAATCTAAACTAACCATTTTCATAATTTATCATTATCAAGCATTTCCTCAACCATTTCACAACCATACCATAAGATCATTTACACAAAATAAGTATATTGCTATACATGCCATACTTAAATTTACAAGCCATTTACCAAAAATCTTACGGATAGTGTGGTGAGCCTTGACCTATCCAGAACTCTTGAGTGGCTTGTCCAAAACTACAATGAGTAAGAAGGAGGAGTAAGCATAAATGCTTAGTAAGTTCATATGAAAATAATAAGTAACATAACAAGCAGTTATACCAGTCAACATTAGCATACATCACTAAAACACATATCACATTTTAATCATTCTTCATCATCTTATTACCTTATCGTGGTTGTATCAATACTCAACCCAAGGGTTAAATACATACCTGTCCAAAATATCCATTTCATATCACTTACCAATACGTCTCTTTACATCTCCAAATTTTCCTCCATTTGAGTAGAACTTTACAGTTGAACACATGAATATAATTGGATACATGGATAACTTGCACATAGTGCCATATATGCAATCAAGCAATCATGTAACCCTCCCATAGCGAACTGGACTCAACTCAGCGAGCTCGAGCGTTCGCATCCATAAGTGAACTCGGACTCAACTCAGCGAGTTCGGATGCCTAGTTACATCTCACGAACTCGGACTCAACTCAGCGAGTTCGGACATTCGCATCCATAAGTGAACTCGGACTCAACTCAGCGAGTTCGGATGCTCAACCATCCTAGTGACATGTCACTTGTATCCTAATCTATTCCTAAGGTTCAAGCGGGCTTTTCCTCGAACACTTATCCTTGTCGTCTTAGTAGAATGCTGAAATCAATACTCGATAACAATTATATTTAACAAGTAGTTCACATAATTTACATATTATTTGAAATTAACCACAAAGCATACATTTCATAATAAAATTCAGCATAACACATAATTAATATCAATAACTTAAAAATAACAATTATGCTACATTATTTACACATGAACTTACCTTGGTACCAAAATACAAAGATTTTGCAATTTAGTCCACAATCTTTTCTTTTCCTCGATTGAGGTCGATTCCACGTCTTTCTTGATCTAAAATAACACATTTAGCTTATTTAATACTCAAATTATCAAATTAATCCTTAACTCAAATTTTGGCAAAATTACAATTTTACCCTAAACTTTTGCATATTTACATTTTGCCCCTAGGCTCAAGGATTAAACTTTATTCCTTATTCTTATGTTTTACAACATGCTGATCACTTTTCTCTTCTATGGCAACATCAAATTCTCACTCTAACATGTACTTGTGACTATTAGGTATTTTTACCGGAATTAAGCCCTTTTACTCGTTTTTGCTTAAAATCGAGTAGTACAAGTTAATCTAACATAATTTAAAACTTCATATTCTATCATAAAACATCAAAATACACAAATTTCACCTATGGTATTTTTCCAAATATAAACCCTAGGTTAAATTATTGCTAACATAAGCTTTATCGAGTTCTAGGGATCTCAAAAGCGTAAAATCATTAAAGCGGGGCTTGGAATCACTTACTATGGAGCTTGGAAGCTTGAAACAAACCCTAGCTATGGAGAACCCTTGAAATTTCGGCCTAATGAAGAAGATGGACAAAATTGGCTTTTAATTTTGTTTTAATTCATTTTAATAACTAAATGACCAAAATACCCTTATTACTAAACTTTCCAAAAATTCCTTTCATGTCCTAATTTTGTCCATGAACTTAAAATTGGTAAAATTTCTATTTAAGACCTCCTCATTAATATTCCAAAACAATTTCATACTAAAAACTTCTAGAATGCAAGTTTTGCAACTTATTCGATTTAGTCCCTACTTTCAATTTAAGCACTTTAGGCATAGAAATTTCATCACGAAATTTTCACACAATCATGCAATCATATCATAAACATCAAAATAATTGTAAAATAATTATTTCTATCTAGGATTGTGGTCACGAAACCACTATTGGATTAAGCCCTAATTTAGGATATTACAACTCTCCCCCTTTTAAAGATTTTAGTCCCGAAAATCTTCTGCAAATGCTCAGTGTGGGTATTGGTTTCTCATAGTTTCTTCAGTTTCCCATGTAGTCTCTTCTACCCCATGCTTTTGCCACAACACTTTCACAAGTGCAACACTTTTATTTCTTAGTTGTTTGACTTCTCGGCTAAAATCTTAATCGGTTCTTCTTCAAAAGTCATATCGGTTCATGATTCAATTTATCGGTGAAATTATATGTGAAGGATCTGAGCGATACGTAACATAGATCACGTGAAACACATCATGAATCTTTTCTAATTGGTTGTAAAGCTAGCCAGATGCTTTCTGGTCCAACTTTTTCATTATTTCATGGTCCAATAAAGCGGACTTAACTTGCCCTTTCGTCCAAATCTAAGGACTTTCTTCCATGGAGACACTTTCAAAAATACCTTATCACCAACTTGAAACTCAATGTCCTTTCGCTTTAGGTCTGCATAAGATTTACATCTATCTGAGGCGACTTTCAAACAATCTCGAATTATCTTCACTTTTTCTTGATTTCTTTTATTAAATCAACTCCATAAATCGATTTTCCTTGAGTTCGGTCCAATACAAAGCGTTAGACACTTGCGACCATACAATGCTTCATAAGGTGCCATTTTCAAGCTCGTCGATAGCTATTGTTGTAAGCAAATTCTACCAACAACAAATATCTTTCCCAACTTCCTTGAAATTCCAATACACAACATCAGGCATGTCTTCAAGAATGAATTACTCTACGATTGTCCATCGGTTTGTGGATGGCAGTCTTTGAAATTTAACCCATTACTAAGCGTCTTGCAACTTTTGCCAAAACATGAGGTAAACCTTGAATCTATCTGAAATAATCGATAATGGTATTAAGTGTAATCTAACAATTTCTTTAATATCTGATTCATAACTTGTTAAGAATAATTAAATGCGTCTTAGGGATAAAATGGCCGACTTAGTTAATCATCAACTATTACCCGGATGGCATCTTTCTTTCCGGTCAATGGCAATCTGAAACAAAATCCATAATAATCAGATCCCATTTCCATTCGGGAACCATAATAGGTGGAGTAATCACAGGTACTTGGTGTTCGACTTTCACTGTTGACAAATTAAGCATTTGGACACAAACTCGATATATCTCTTTTCATTCCATTCCACCAATACATTTTCTTCAAGTCATTATACATTTCGTACTACGGGATGAATAGAAATAACCACTATGTGCTTCACTGGGATCTTTTGAATCAATTCCTCATTCTTGATTTCCAAATCCGATCTTTAAACATTAAGCACCCATCGAACCAATTCTAAAATCGATCCGTGTCGACTTCACTTTGTTTCTTTGGCTAGCAAATCTTGATCATTTTTAGGTTTGAAATCTGTAAAAACATTGGTTTTGCTCTTGCTCTCTAGAATCGACCATCATTTGACACTTTCAGCGAGTGTTCATAACTCTCAAAGCAAACAACAACTTTACGCTCAAAGCATCGGCAACCACATTCGCTTTTCGGGATGATAATCAATAACAAGCTCGTAATCTTTCAACAACTCCAACCATCTTCGTTGTCTCAAATTCAAGTCTTTTTGTGACATCAAGTACTTAAGACTTTTGTGGTCGGTATATACGAGCATTTTCACCATACAAATAATGTCGCCAAATTTTCAAAGCAAACACCACATGACCAATTCCAAATCGTGAGTAGGATAATTCCTCTCATGAGGTTTTAAGCGCCTCGAAGCATATGCCACCACTTTTCCTTCTTGCATGAGCACACACCCCAAACCATTTGAGAAGCATCACTATACACCACAAATTCTTTACGATTAGAATTTGTACTAACTCTTGGTGCCTCTGTTAATAACTTTTCAATTCTTCAAAACTCTGTTGACATTCTTCAGTCCATTCAAATTTAACATCCTTTGGAGTAATCTAGTTATAGGGCAGCAATTATAGAAAATCCATTTACAAACCATGCGATAATACCCAGCTAGCCCCAGAAACTTCTAACCCGATTCGTTTTTGGTGGTTTCCAATCAACAATGGCTGAAATTTTACTAGGATCAACCTGTATACCATCACGAAACAATATGACCCAAAAATCCAACTTCCGGAGCCAAAATTCACTTTTACTAAACTTAGCATCATTGCTTATCTCTCAAAGTTTGCAAAACTATCCTCAAATGCTCGAGCATATTACATCTCATCTTTTGAATAAATTAAAATGTCATCTATAAACACCACAACAAATTTGTCCAAGTATGGCGAAATATGCGATTCATTAAATCCATAAACACAGCAGAGCATTTGTCAATCCGAATGGCATAACTAAAAATTCATAATGACCATACCTTGTTCTAAAAGCGGTTTTAGGTACATCAGACTCCTTTACCCGATTGGTAATACCGGATCTCAAGTCAATCTTTGAAAACCATGTCGCTCCTTTTAGCTGATCAAACAAATCATCAATTCTCGACAGCGGATACTTGTTTTTGATTGTCACCTTGTTTAGCCTAGATAATCAACACATAATCTCATAGAACCATCCTTCTTTTCACAAATAACAGGAGCACCCCAAGGTGAAAAACTTCGGTCTCCAAAGCCTTTATCGTCAACTCTTGCAAGCTGCGACTTTAATTCTTTCAACTCTTTGGTATTTATTACAATCGGAAATTTCTTTCAAACTCCAAATTCTTTAGGAGGAAACCGGGTCTTGAAATTCTAAATTCAACGGCAAACCTTTCAACTTTTTTTAACCTTTTTTTAATTACATACCAAATAACCATAACCCTTTCCAAATTCTTTAGCGGAACAACACAAGTCTGATTTATTGATTCAACATAAAGGACCATTTCCCTTTAACATAACCTTTTCTTTCAAACTTGCTAGCAATTCACAATCCTAAAAATCATAAATTACGAAACCTCAAGCGGGGAAATAATTCAATATTAAGGACACCAATTTTCAGCACATTTGTGGTTGACATCAATCAAAATACATTTCCCATTTATAAGAAAATTTCAGACACATTGAAGGAAGGCATCTCGCAAAACATTAAATTTGAGTTCAGTTACTTGAGGCATCCAGCTAACTTTTGCTGTTTTTCCTTCCAACTTTTGGATACCTTCCCCCGATGCCACCACTAGCTTTTACATTACGAAATTTTTCTTTCCCTCTCTGGGTCTCAATAAAATGATCGGAGAACCACCCGAAAACATTCATTTGCTCGCCGGAAAAATGATTTCTACCACCCCTTTCGGGTTTAACAAATCGTATTTCCCACACTAGCAAGTGATGGAGATTTAGGACCCAATTTGTTTCTTAAAATTTCCATATGATTGCCCGGTGAAAGGGGAGGATTCATATTTCTTGACTTTGGTTTCTTTGTGGGTGCATTACTCATTGGTCTTTTCTTCCAATTTCGTGTTTGATTCTACCTTTTCTTTTCCTTGATAATTCTTGCCTTGCAAGCTTCGATCGACAAGTACCAATTTCTTTTAGTTCAGGATCCCAACAAATACCTTAATGTCTTCTTAAACCCGTCTTCAAATCTCGGCACATCTTGGCTTGGGAACATATTCCCACGGCATACTTACTTAATCGAACAAACTCTCTTTCATATTTGTCATATTACCTTGCTTACTCAGAAACTCTTTACATTTAGATCAATAAATCTTTCACTAATATATTTCTTAGAAACTCTTCTTGAAAGAATTCCAGTTACCCTCTTTTGGTACCACGAAATCAAAGTCTTCCACCAATTATAGGTGAATCTCTCAACAAAGATGTAGCACATTTCAAACATTCTTGGTGTACAAGATAATTCATCAAATACGGATAGAATTTTCAAGCGAACTCGCTTTCTGCATCATCATCAATATTTGCTTAAATTCTTGACCCTTTTTCAATTCTATCAGGGGGTTACGTGAAATTTTATCATATCCACTCCTTGAGGCATTGGGGCATAGGTTGAGAATTGGGGAGGTGGGGAGGTCGTACATTTGGGTTCGTCTGCGAACTCGTGTACCATCACTCATCATTTGGAGAAAGGCTTCCGATCCCCCCTCCTGACCAACATGGGGTGGGTTTTCGTTTTTGCTCCATCGGGGGCTTCTCTTTCTTCACCCCAATGGATGGGATCCATTTACTATATAAAAAAATTTCATTTAAAAGGTGAAAGTCACACTATCACAATTCATACATATGGCATGTATAGCAAAATCTACATACAACCGTGGTCAAAGCTAAACCTGCATACCACTAAATGTACCCCCACACCAGGGGTGGAGGTGTTACTAAGCTTAGTTTAACATTTTAGAACTTTGAATTATTTGTTTCTACATTCACAGCTTTTAAGCTACTTGCGTCACAGTCACAATAAAAATCATATCTCGAGTTACAAAACTCAAATTAAATCCGTAAATTTTCCTGAATCTAGACTCATAAAAATATCTAAATTTTTTTAGAATTTTTGGTTGGGCCAATTAGTACAGTTTATTAGTTAAATTAACCCTGTTTCAAGACTCACTTGTCTGACCTCTGTTTACTACGAACCACATTTCTCTCTGTACAAAATTCATATGACTATGAGGTTTGTTTATACTAAACTAGACTCAATAAGGATTCTGAGGATATAAAATACACCACCTAATTATATCTTTACAATTTATGGTGAATTTCTAAAGTAGGAACAGGGATTCAAAACTGCTATGACTCTGTTTCACTAAAATTAAAATATCTTCTAAATATACTTCCTTTACTTGTTTCATTTCTTTCATGTAAAACTAGACATAATAAGCTTCAATTTGATATGTATTTCACCAAAATTCAATTTCTATGATTTTTAGTAAATTTTCAAACTCGCGTTAGTATTGCTGCGTATTCTTTATGGTAAATTTCATCCTTTTATGAGTTTTTATGCACTAAGTATCTTAATAGTTTTCCTTAACATCAAACATAATCTAAACTAACCATTTTCATAATTTATCATTATCAAGCATTTCCTTAACCATTTCACAACCATACCATAAGATCATTTACACAAAATGGGTATATTGCTATAACCATACTTAAATTTACAAGCCATTTACCAAAAATCAGGATAGTGTGGTGAGCCTTGACCTATCACTCACTTTGTCCAAAACTACAATGAGTAAGAAGGGGAGAAGCATAAATGCTTAGTAAGTTCATATGCAAATAATAAGTAACATAACAAGTTATACCCTCAACATTAGCATACATCACTAAACACATATCACATTTTAATCATTCTTCATCATCTTATTACCTTATGTGGTTGTATCAATACTCAACCCGGGGTTAAATACATACTTGTCCAAAATATCCATTTCATATCACTTACCACGTCTCTTTACATCTGAAATTTTCCTCCATTTGGTAGAACTTTGCGTTGAACACATCGAATATAATTGGATACATGGATAACTTGCACATAAGTGCCACATATTCAATCAAGCAATCATTAACCCCCAAGCGAACTGGACTCAACTCACGAGCTGGGTTGCATCCATAAGTGAACCGGACTCAACTCAGCGAGTTCGGATGCCTAGTTACATCTCACGAACCGGACTCAACTCAGCAGTTGGACATTCGCATCCATAAGTGAACCGGACTCAACTCAGCGAGTTGGATGCTCAACCATCCTAGTGACATGTCACTTGTTCCTAATCTATTCCTAAGGTTCAAGGGGCTTTTCCCGAACACTTATCCTTTAGTCTTGGTAGAATAAAATCAATACTAGGTAACAATTATATTTAACAAGTAGTTCACATAATTTACATATTTTTGAAATTAACCACAAACCATTTCATAATAAAATTCAGCATAACACATAATTAATATCAATAACTTAAAAATAACAATTATGCCATTATTTACAATGAACTTTTGGTACCAAAATACAAAGATTTTGCAATTTAGTCCCAAATCTTTTCTTTTCCTCGATTGAGTCGATTCCGTCTTTCTTGATCTAAAATAACACATTTAGCTTATTTAATACTCACATTATCAAATTAATCCTTAACTCAAATTTTGGAAAAATTACAATTTTACCCTAAACTTTTGCATATTTACATTTTTGCCCCTAGGCTGGGATTAAACTTTATTCCTTATTCTTATGTTTAACAACATGCTGATCACTTTTCTCTTTATGGCAACATCAAATTCTCACTCTAACATGTACTTGTGACTATTAGGTATTTTCTGGAATTAAGCCCTTTACTGTTTTTGCTTAAAATCGAGTAGTACAAGATTTAACATAATTTAAAACTTCATATTCTATCATAAAACATCAAAATAACAAATTTCACCTATGGGTATTTTTCCAAATATAAACCTAGGTTAAATTATTTAACATAAGCATCGATTTGGGGTCTCAAACGTAAAAATCATTAAAAGCAGGGCTTGGAATCACTTACTATGGAGCTTGGGCTTGAAACAAACCCTATATGGAGAACCCTTGAAATTTCGGCCTAATGAAGAAGATGGACAAAAACTTTTAATTTTGTTTTTAATTCATTTTAATAACTAAATGACCAAAATACCCCTTACCTAAACTTTCAAAAATTCCTTCCATGTCCTAATTTTGTCCATGAACTTAAAATTGGTAAAATTTCTATTTAAGACCTCCTCATTAATATTCCAAAACAATTTCATACTAAAACTTCTAGAATGCAAGTTTTGCAACTTATTGATTTAGTCCCTACTTTAATTTAAGCCTTTGGCATAAAATTTCATCCCGAAATTTTCACACAATCATGCAATCATATCATAAACATCAAAATCATTGTAAAAAATTATTTCTATCTCGGTTTGTGGTCCGAAACCACTATTGATTAAGCCTAATTTAGGATATTAAACTCTCCCCCAAAGATTTTGTTCAAAATCTTTCCAGTGTGGTATTTTTCTCATAGTTTCTTCGTTTCCCGTAGTCTCTTCTACCCCATGCTTTTGCCCAACACTTTCACAAGTGCAAACTTTTATTTCTTTTGTTTGACTTCCGAGCTAAAATCTTAATGGGTTTTCTTCAAAAGTCATATCTGATTCAATTCTCGGTGAAATTATATGTGAAGGATAAATCTACGTAACATAGATCGTGAAAACACATGAATCTTTTCTAATTGGGTTGGTAAAGCTGGGAATTCTGGGTCCAACTTTTCAATTATTTCATCGGTCCAATAAAGGGACTTAACGCCTTTGTCCAAATCAAGGACTTTCTTCCATGGAACACTTTCAAAAATACCTTATCACCAACGAAACTCAATGTCCTTTTTTAATGGCAAAATTTCTCTGTCTGGCGACTTTCAAACAATTCAATTATCTTCACTTTTCTTGATTTCTTTTATTAAATCAACTCCATAAATCGATTTTCCTTGAGTTGGTCCAATACAAAGGCGTTAAACACTTGCGACCATACAATGCTTCATGGTGCCATTTTCAAGCTCTCGTATTTGTTGTAAAAATTCTGGCAAATATCTTTCCCAACTTCCTTGAAATTCCAATAACAACATGAGCATGTCTTCAAGAATCGAATTTCCTCTCGATTGTCCATCGGTTTGTGGATGGCGTCGAAATTTAACCGTACCTAACGCGTCTTGCCTTTTGCCAAAACGAGGTAAACCTTGGATCTCTATCGAAATAATCGATAATGGTATTAGTGTAATCTAACAATTTTTTAATTCTGATTACCAACTTTTAAGAGAATAATTACGTGGGGATAAAATGGCCATTATTAACCTAATTTACCCGGATGGCACTTTCTTTGGGCAATGCAATTGAAACAAAATCCTAATTCATCCCCATTTCCATTAAACCATAATGGTGGAGTAACACAAGGTACTTGGTTTGACTTTCACTGTACAAATTAACATTTGGACCAAACCATAATCTCTTTTCATTCCTTTCTTTTCTTCAATCTTATCATTTTGGTACTCTGTAAAAAACCATTGTGCTTCTTAACTTTTGAATCAACCTCATTTTGACAAATCCGATTTTAAACTTAAGCACCCATAGAACCAATTCAAAATCATCCGGTCGACTTACCTTTTTTCTTTTGGCTAAAATCGTCTTTTTGAGTTTAAATTTTGTAAAAACATTTTTTCTCTTAATTTCGCAAATCGAACCACATTTGACATTTCAAAGGAGTGTTCATAACCTCAAGCAAACAACAACTTTTTTCGCATACCAACCAAACCTTTGGAGAAATCAATAACAACCAATCTTTCAAAACTCCAACCATCTTCTTTCTCAAATTCAATCTTTTTTACATCAAATTAAACTTTTTTCGGTAACAGTTTTTAAACAAATAATTCCAAATTTTCAAAGAAAAAACCCCAACCAAACTAAGGGATTTTTCGGGGTTTTTCAACAATCAAATTTTTTCTTGAACCACACCCAAACCATTTGAAAAATCACTTCACCAAAATTCTTTACTTAAACTTACTCTTTGCCTCGTTAAAACTTTTCAATTCTTAAAACTTTTTCATTCTTGTATTAAATTTAACACCTTTGGTTCAGTTATGGGAAAACAATTATAAATCCATTTAAAACCAAATAATCCTGCCCCAAAAATTCTAACCATTCCTTTTTGGGTTTAATAACAATCGAAATTTTACAGGATTTGGTATACCATCCAAACAATTGAAAAATCCCTTCGGGCCAAAATTCACTTTTCTAAACAGCATCGGTTTTATTTCAAAGTTTGCAAAATATCCCAAACTCAAACTCCTCTTTTAAAAATTAAAAGCACATAAAACCCCAAATTTGTCCAATTGGGAAAATTGGACTTAAATCCTAAACCGGGTGACATTTGTCAATCGAATGGATAACTAAAATTCATAAGACCAACCGTTCTAAAAGGTTTTAGGAATCAACTCCTTTACCGATTTAATCCCATCTCAATCAATCTTTGAAAACCATGGCCCTTTTACTAATCAAACAAATCACAATTTCCCAAACATACTTTTTTGATTTCACCTTGTTTTAATAAAATAACACAAATTCATAGAACCATCCTTCTTTTAAATAAACGAACAAAGGGGCTTTCTTAAACCTTTTCAGTCAACTTTGCAATCACTTTAATTCTTTCAATTTTTGCCATTTTAATGGACAATGAGATGGGGATTCATCAAACAATAAAATTTATTTGGAGAAACCAAACAATTCTTAAAATCTCCAAAAATTCCCCAAGCCCGGGATTCAACTTTCTTTTCAACTTCTTTTGTATTAATTACATCGAAATAAGCTTCATAACCCTTTCTCGGATATCTTTGGTGACATTGAAGAAATCACACTAGGCAATGCCTCAGTTTATCTGATTCAACTGAGTTTCACCATTTCCACACTTTAATTCTATAACCTTTTCTTTGCAATTTACTATAGCATCATGCAATATCAACAATCCATACCCAAAATAACATCAAATTCATCAAGCGCAACAACATCAAGTCGGTAGGAAAGTAATGATCGAATCATTAAAGGACATTTCTTACATACTTTATCAGCAGTCACACATTTGCCTAACGGATTCGACACTCTAATCATAAATTACGTATTCTCACGGTATATTCATACTAGACACCAATTTCATGCACACATATGAATGAGTAGAGCAGGGATCAATCAAAGCAATAACATTAACATTATAGAGAGAAATGTCAGGTAATCACATCGGTGAGGAAGCATCTTCACGCTTTAATAGCATAAGTTCTAGCAGCCCTTCCTTGAGTCTAGGTGCATCACAGCTACATTCTTCTTGCTTGTTTCACTTCCAACTTTTCTCGGATACCTTCCCTCGATGCACCACTAGCTTTTACATTACGAAATTTTTCTTTCTGCTCTCTCAGGCGGTCTCAATAAAATGATCAGGAGAACCACATGAAAACATTCATTTGCTCTGCGGACCAAAATGATTTCTACCACACGGCCTTTTCGGGTTTAACAAATCTCGTATTTCCCACTAGCCATGGTAGTCGAGATTTAGGACCCACATTCGTTTCTTAAAATTTCCATATGATTGCCCGTGAAACTTGGGCGAGTTCATATTTCTTGACTTTCCGGTTTCTTTGTGAGGTGCATTACTCATTGGTCTTTTCTTCCAATTTAGTGTTTGATTCTACCTTTTCTTTTCCTTGATAATTCTTGACCTTGCAAGCTTCGATCGACAAGTACCACCATTTCTTTTAGTTCAAGGATCCCAACAAATACCTTAATGTCTTCATTAAGCCGTCTTCAAATCATCGGCACATCTTGGCCACAGGAACATATTCCCATACTTACTTAATCGAACAAACTCTCTTTCATATAGAGCGTCATATTACCTTGCTTGACTCAAGAAACTCTTTACATTTCGATCAATAAATCTTTCACTAATATATTTCTTGAAACTCTTCTTGAAAGAATTCCAGTTACCCTCTCTTTGGTACCACGAAATCAAAGTCTTCCACCAATTATAGGCTGAATCTCTCAACAAAGATGTAGCACATTTCAAACATTCTTGGTGTACAAGATAATTCATCAAATACGGATAGAATTTTCAAGCGAACTTCCTTTCTGCATCATCATCAATATTTGCTCTAAATTCTTACCCTTGTTTGAATTCTATCAGCGGGGTTACGTGAAATTTTATCATATCCACTCCTTGAGGCATTGGAGGCATAGGTTGAGAATTGGGGGAGGTGGGGAGGTCGTACATTTGGGTTCGTCTGAGCGAACTTCGTGTACCATGCACTCATCATTTGGAGAAAGGCTTCCAGATCCCTTTCCCCTCCTCACGACCAGATGGGGTGGGTTTTCGATCGACTGCTCCATCAGGGCTGGCTTCTCTGTACTTCATCTGCCACAATTGGATCGGGATCCATTTACTATATAAAAAATTTCATTTAAAAGGTGGAAGTCGTCACACTATCACAATTCATACATATGGCATGTATAGCAAAATCCAGTACATACAACACGTGGTCAGAACCGACTAAACCTGCTCGATACCACTAAATGTAGCGCCCCCACACGGACCGTCTGGGAGTCGGTATGAGGTGTTACTAAGCAGTTTAACATTTTTAGAACTTTGAATTATTTGTTTCTACATTCACAGCTTTTAAGCTACTTGCGTCAAGTCAAAAAAAATCATATCTCGAGTTACAAAACTCGAAATTAAGATCAAATTTTCCTGAATCTAGACTCAT
>NW_026440549.1:0-20543 GCF_025698485.1 Gossypium arboreum
TGTAACACCCGAACCGAGACCATCGCCGATTGTCGGACACGAGGGTTAACAAGCCAAGTTCACTTGTTTTGCCCATCTTCATCACCATTTGACATTTCCAGTCAGGCTGGAAAACTGCGTCACTGTCGCCTTAAAAATCATATCTCGAGTTTCAAAACTCGGAAACTGGTTTCGTAAATTTTCCCTGAATTTAGACTCATATATCCATCCATGGATTTATTTCTATAATTTTTGGTCGGGCCAAATGGTACAGTTTATTAGTTAAAGTCGCCCATGTTACAGGGATCGACTGCTCTGACCTTCGCACGTTAAAACTTGAATATCTCACTGTACAGAACTTTAATTCTGGTGCCGTTTGTTTTTAATAAAACTAGACTCAAAATAGAATCTGTACATATAAGGCATGACTCCTAATTATTTCTGGATAATTTATAGCAAATTTTTAAAGTTGCGACAGGAACCCAGAAACCGTTCTGGCCCTGTCTCACAATAGCTTTAATATCTCTTAACATGTAACTCCTATGACCATTTCGTTTCTTCCATATGAAAATAGACTCATCAAGGTTCATTTACATAGCTTATTCACTATTTAATTCCATTCCTACGAATTTTGGTTATTTTTACATTCACGTCACTGCAGCTGGCAGCATCTGTTTTAAGGTAGGTCTTACCTATTTGGTAGTCTCCATGAACCAACTAGTCTTGCCATACATAGGTTCATATATGATCATTTTAACCATGCCAATGGCTGATCATATGACCAACATTCCCATTTCAAGCCATAGCCACATCATGACACCAAATATATACATACAAACCACAATTAGTCTAAGTCGATACTTCACTTTTATGAGCCATTTTAGCATGGCCGTACATATATACATCACAACATATTTAACCAACAAGGGTAGTCCTATACATGCCATTTCAAGTTCAACCAAAATTTATACCAAAATGGAGGCTTGATAGTGTGGATGACTTGACTTTATTGATCCCGAATCCGATTGCTATCGGCGAAATCTATAAAACAGAGAGCCAAAGTAGCAGGGTAAGCATTTTTATGCTTAGTAAGTCTCAAGGAATATAATCAACTCTAATTACAGCAATACATTCACATAGCCAAATGCATCATTTTATTTATACACATTCTTACTTCACACTTCATCATTATATACTTTCACACAGTATCAATCAATTCAATAACTGAATTTCATTAGTCGATTGAGCGAATGTTGCTCAAGCGTGTCGACTTTCAATGCACATATAAGCGTACCTTATTCTTTGGGCTTTTGGTGTGCTAATTGAATTTATTACAGCAACCATCACTCACCTCCAGCCCAAGATTCCTCGGAATATAACGGATATAACCATGTGCACAAATGCCTTGGTCTTAGCCGGATAGAATGTCTCGCATACGAATGCCTTGGTCTTAGCCGGATGTAGCCACTAGCACAATTGCCTTCAGGTCTTAACCGGATATAGTTTCCAGCATAATTGTCTTGGGGCTTAGCCGGATATCATTCAATTTCCATGAACACATACATCAATAATCATTGGACATACATATTTCATTTTCGTTACTAAGGCTCAAGCGCAAATATAATCACAAGCATATTAGCCTTGGGACTTAGCCGGGTAGAATTCAAATACTCATACACACATAATCAATAATCATACACATCCATATTTCATCTCACATAATTCAAGTAAGGTCACTTCTTGAGGACTTACCTCGGATGTTGTCGAACGGCTTTTACGGCTATTCGATCACTTTTTCCTTCCCCATCATACTTTCAAAGTTCACTACTAGGTCCTTTCTAGTGAAATTCACCTTTATAACACTAAATCAATCATCAAAAAATGTCATACATGAATACACACGTATTATAGGCATCGAAATAAATTTTAAATTATTTTTATGCCTCGGTTTTGTGGTCCCGAGACCACCTTCCGACTAGGGTCAATTTTGGGCTGTCACAACTCTCCCCACTTAAGAAATTTTCGTCCCGAAAATCTTACCGTAAATCGGTTTGGATATCGCTCTTTCATAGAGTTCTCGGTCTCCCAAGTAGCTTCTTCTATCCGTGCTTGAGCCATAACACTTTTACTAGCGGAACCCGTTTGTTTCACAACTCTTTCACTTTCGTGATAGGATACAAATCGGTTCTTCCTCATAACTCATATTAGCTTGAATTTCAATTTCGATGAACAAATCACGTGCGATGGATCGGATCTATAGCGTCGAAGCATCGAAGCGTGAAAGACATCGTGAACCTTTTCGAGTTCGAGGGCAAAATCAAATGATATGCCCTTGGACCGACTCGCTCGGATATCTCATATGGCCCAATGAACCTCGGGCTCAACTTGCCCTTACGGCGAATCGAGTATCTTTTTCCAAGCGATACCTTGAGAAACACTTTATCACCCACGATACTCGATATCCTTACGCTTCAAATCCGCGTCGACTTACGACAATCGGAGGCTATCTTGAGACTTTCACGGATTACTTTCACTTTACATTCAGCATCTCTAATCAAATCCACCGAAAATCTTGCTTTCACCGAGCTCGGTCCAAAACAATGGTGTACGGCATTTACGACCGTACAAGGCCTCGTAGGGTGCCATCTTAATACTTGATTGAAAATGTTGTTGTAAGCGAATTCAATCAACGACAAATACCGTTCCCATGAACCACTAAACTCGAGGACGCAACATCTTAACATATCCTCAAGTATCCGAATTACCGCTCGGATTGACCATCGGTTTGGGGGTGAAAAGCGGTCTGAAATGCAACTTGGTACCCAAAGCTTCTTGCAACTTTTTCCAAAATCGTGAGGTAAATCTCGGATCTCTATCCAACACAATGGAAATAGGCACCCCGTGTAATCTCACAATCTGAGAAACGTACAATTCGGCTAGTTTGTCCATTGAAAAATCCGTACGTACGGGGATAAAGTGGGCCGACTTAGTCAATCTATCTACCACGACCCAAACCGCATCCTTCTTACTTGCTGACAATGGCAGTCCGGATACAAAGTCCATTGTGACTCGATCCCATTTCCACTCGGGTATCGTGATTGGCTGAAGTAATCCTGAAGGCACCTGATGTTCCGCTTTCACTTGTTGACATATTAAACATCTCGAAACAAAGTCGGAGATGTCTCGCTTCATACCATGCCACCAAAACCGACGCTTCAAATCATTGTACATCTTCGTACTCCCGGGTGGATTGCCATTCGGCTACAATGGGCTTCATTGAATTATCGAAATGAGTTCAATTCTTTGGAACACACAGACGACTTTTGAACCTCAAACAATCGTCATCATCGATTTGAAATTCTGAGTCCTTGTTCGGCACACACTCAGCCCGTTTTGCAGCCAACTCGTCGTCGACTTTTTGAGCTTCTCAAATTTGATGTATCAACAGTGGTTTGGCTTTCAATTCAGCTACTAACACACTATCGGATCGAACAGACAAGTGCACGTTCATCGCTCGTAAAGCGAATAATGATTTACGACTCAAGGCATCCGCAACCACATTCGCCTTTCCCGGGCGATAGTCAACGACCAGCTCGTAATCCTTTAACAGCTCGAGCCAACGTCTTTGTCGCAGATTTAAGTCTCTTTGGGTCATCAAATATTTGAGACTTTTGTGATCCGAGTATACATGGCACCTTTCACCAAATAAATAATGTTGCCAAATCTTTAAGGCGAACACGATGGCGGCCAATTCGAGATCATGAGTCGGATAATTTTTCTCATGTGGCTTTAATTGCCTCGACGCATAGGCCACAACTCGACCTTCTTGCATCAATACACAACCTAACCCAAGTAGGGAGGCGTCGCTATAGATGACAAACTCTTTGCCGGACTCGGGTTGTACTAGAATTGGGGCTTTAGTCAAATAAGTTTTCAGTTGATCGAAACCTTTTTGGCATTTCTCCGTCCATTCGAACTTAACATGCTTTTGGAGTAACCGTCATCGGTAGCGGCTATCGTTGAGAAGCCTTTACAAATCGTCGGTAATAACCGGCAAGCCCCAAAAAGCTTGAACCTCGTAATATTTCTCGGAGGCTTCCAATTGAGTATGGCTGAAATTTTATTGGTCGACTCGAATACCCGATCTGAATACCACATGACCCAAGAAGCTAACCTCTCTTAACGAACTCACACTCTTGAACTTAGCATATAATTGCTTATCCGTAAAATTTGCAGCACTAACCGCGGTGTTCAGCATATTCGGTCTCATTTCTTGAATAGACCAAGATGTCATCAATGAATACGACTACGAATCGATCCAAATATGGTCGAAGATCCAATTCATTAAATCCATAAATACCGAGGGCATTAGTGAGCCCAAAGCGGCATCACTAGGAACTCATAGTGACCATATCTCGTTACGAAGGCGGTCTTGGGCACGTCCGAATCTCGGATTCGCAATTGATAATAGCCCGATCTCAAATCTATTTTCGAGAACACGAGGCTCCCTTGAGTTGATCGAACAAGTCATCAATACGTGGCAATGGATATTTGTTTTTATAAATCGCTTTATTAAGGCGGCGATAGTCGATCTGCAACCGCATGGTTCCATCCTTCTTCTTCACGAACAACCTTTGGCGCACCCAAAGGCGAAAAACTCGGGCGAGCAAAACCTCTATCCACCAATTCTTGCAAGCGAGCTTTCAATTCCTTTAATTCCGTTGGTGCCATACGATACGGAGCTATCGAAATTGGAGTGGTACCGGTACCAATTCGATGCCAAATTCTATTTCCGAACGGTGGTAAACCCGGCAATTCTTGGGAAAACATCAGGTATTCACAAACCACGGGCGCAGATTCGGGTTTCTTTTACGATTCCTTGTCATCGAGCACGACGCAAGGTACGCCGCACCCTTTTCTTACATATTTACGGGCCAACATCGGCGATATTACGGTGGCAACTCTTTTAAGTCCGTAGACTCAACCCGTATTATCTTGTTATTCGCGCTCCTCAAATCGATAGTCTTGCTCTTGCAATTTACAACCGCATCGTGCATGGTCAACCAATCCAAACCAAGAATAACGTCGAACTCATCGAGCGGCAAAAGCATCAAGTCCGCGGAAAACAAGAACCTCGGAACACTAGGGGACTTTTCTTGCACACTTTGTTGACCAAAGACGTAATGACCCAAGGGTTTGACACCGAATTACAAACTCGATGAGACTTAATAGGCAAAGTCTTCTTTGGATGCTAAGGTTTCACATATATATGAATGAGTAGAACCGGGTCAATCAAAGCAATCACATTTGTATTGAAAAGAGTGAAAGTACCGGTAATGACATCCGGAGGCGGCATCCTTGCGTGCGCGTATGGCATAAGTCCTAGCAGGCACGAGCCTCGGATCGATGGTAGCATCTCTAGATCCTCTCGACCGCCATGACATTGCCCATATTTCTAGGTGGCCTACCTCGGCGATGGTAGCACCGGGTTTCCACTCGACTTACATTCATTCAAGCATCCTCGGGCAATCCTTCATAAAGTGGTCGACCGATCCACACTTATAGCGAGGCGATCACGAAACCAACAGCTCCCCAAATGCCATTTGCCACAATGTGGACACTCCGCCCTCTCTCGGCGATCATTTCCACCCTCAGCGATCGAAGTGACTCGTGTGGTCACAGGGGTCGATCGCGTCCTCGTCTAGAAAAGCCCAAACGCCTCTAGACCGGCTCACATCATCTCGAAATCTCTTGATGTTTGTTGAAGAGACTTTCCGAGGACCTCTTCGAATTCTCCGGTTCCCACATCAACTTTTGATTCTCCTTTCTAAGCTCTTGACTTTACAAGCTCGCTCAACAAGTACTACGAACTCTCGTATCTCGAGAATGCCAACGAACATCCTTATATCATCATTCAGCCCATCCTCAAGCGTTTACATAATAGCTTGGACGAAATGCATTCTCGCGTGTCTGGCTAAGCCTCCCAAACTTTCGTTCGTAGTCGATAGCGGACATAGAACCTTGCTTAAGATCAAGAAATTCCCTCCGCTTTTGGTCGATGAATCTCGGTGATATACTTTTTGAACTTGGTTTGAAAGAACTCCCAAGTCACTTGCTCTCTAGGTACCACGAAGTCGAGTACTCCACCAATAGTAGGCGGACTCACGTAGCAAGGAGATGGTACACTTTAAGCACTCATCGGGTGTGAGGATAGCTCATCGAGCACCGGATAGTGTTATCCAACCAAAATTCAGCTCGCTTCGGCATCATCATCATCCGTAGCCTTAAATTCAGTGGCCCCATGTTTTCGGATCCTATCATTGAGGGCTTACTTGACCTTATTTGGTCATCACGGAGGCATTGTGGGTGCGGGGTTGCATTTGTCGGGAATGGAGGTTGTGGAACAGCCGTGTTAGTTCGAATGTATTGATTAAACCATTCGTTCATCACACTATAAAAGGCTTGCCTAGCCTCGTCATTGGATTGCTGGCCATAGGTTGGGAGTCCATGGCGCTGTCCTTGCAGGGAGCAGGCGCCACACTCTCCACATCATCGGCTATCACTTTCGGTTGGGATCGGGATCCATTGCTATAAACAAACACAAAGTCAAATTGTCAGAAATCACTACACTATCGATTCATCATTTAATGGCATGTATAGCTAGACCCCAAACACATCACGGTAGTCCTAGAATCGACTAAACCGTGGCTCTGATACCAATAAAATTGTAACACCCCGAACCCGAGACCATCGCCGGTGTCGGACACGAGGGGTTAACAAGCCAAGTTCACTTGTTTTGCCCATCTTCATCACCATTTGACATTTCCAGTCAGGCTGGAAAACTGCGTCACTGTCGCCTTAAAAATCATATCTCGAGTTTCAAAACTCAGAAACTGGTTTCATAAATTTTCCCTGAATTTAGACTCATATATCCATCCATGGATTTATTTCTATAATTTTTGGTCGGGCAAAATGGTACAGTTTATTAGTTAAAGTCGCCCATGTTACAGGGATCGACTGCTCTGACCTTCGCACGTTAAAACTTGAATATCTCACTGTACAGAACTTTAATTCTGGTGCCGTTTGTTTTTAATAAAACTAGACTCAAAATAGAATCTGTACATATAAGGCATGACTCCTAATTATTTCTGGATAATTTATAGCAAATTTTTAAAGTTGCGACAGGGAACCCAGAAACCGTTCTGGCCCTGTCTCACAATAGCTTTAATATCTCTTAACATGTAACTCCTATGACCATTTCGTTTCTTCCATATGAAAATAGACTCATCAAGGTTCATTTACATAGCTTATTCACTATTTAATACCATTCCTAAAATTTTGGTGATTTTTACATTCACGTCACTGCAGCTGGCAGCATCTGTTTTTAAGGTAGGTCTTACCTATTTGGTAGTCTCCATGAACCAACTAGTCTTGCCATACATAGGTTCATATATGATCATTTTAACCATGCCAATGGCTGATCATATGACCAACATTCCCATTTCAAGCCATAGCCACATCATGACACCAAATATATACATACAAACCACAATTAGTCTAAGTCGATACTTCACTTTTACGAGCCATTTTAGCATGGCCGTACATATATACATCACAACATATTTAACCAACAGGGGTAGTCCTATACATGCCATTTCAAGTTCAACCAAAATTTATACCAAAATGGAGGCTTGATAGTGTGGATGACTTGACTTTATTGATCCCGAATCCGATTGCTATCGGCGAAATCTATAAACAGAGAGCCAAAGTAGCAGGGTAAGCATTTTTATGCTTAGTAAGTCTCAAGGAATATAATCAACTCTAATTACAGCAATACATTCACATAGCCAAATGCATCATTTTATTTATACACATTCTTACTTCACACTTCATCATTATATACTTTCACACAGTATCAATCAATTCAATAACTGAATTTCATTAGTCGATTGAGCGAATGTTGCTCAAACGTGTCGACTTTCAATGCACATATAAGCGTACCTTATTCTTTGGGCTTTTGGTGTGCTAATTGAATTTATTACAGCAACCATCACTCACCTCCAGCCCAAGATTCCTCGGAATATAACCGGATATAACCATGTGCACAAATGCCTTGGTCTTAGCCGGATAGAATGTCTCGCACGAATGCCTTGGTCTTAGCCGGATGTAGCCACTAGCACAATTGCCTTGGTCTTAACCGGATATAGTTTCAACATAATTGTCTTGAGGCTTAGCCGGATATCATTCAATTTCCATGAACACATACATCAATAATCATTGGACATACATATTTCATTCTCGTTACTAAGGCTCAAGCGCAAATATAATCACAAGCATATTCGCCTTGGGACTTAGCCGGGTAGAATTCAAATACTCATACACATAATCAATAATCATACACATCCATATTTCATCTCACATAATTCAAGTAAGGTCACTTCTTGAGGACTTACCTCGGATGTTGTCGAGCGGCTTTACGGCTATTCGATCACTTTTTCCTTCCCCTTCTAGATCTCTTCTAAACCAAGCATGAAGCAAAATCCTCTTTCTTCCCCTTATGATTTTCGGCCAAAAGGATGAGAAAGGATGAACACAACAAAATTTTTTCTTCCTCTTTCTCAACTCACGGCAAGGGGGATTACCACACTTACACACATTTTTTTTCATTTTTTATCACTTATACACCTTTGTTTATTATTTCACCCTAATGCACCAACAAAACATGTTTCATGACATGTTTAGCCCATCCTCCTTGTCATGGCGTACCACCTATAAAAGAAATTTGACATACAAGTCCTTTATTTTGCATGCATGCTTTAATTAGTCATCACACATTTCCCCATCATACTTTCAAAGTTCACTACTAGGTCCTTTCTAGTGAAATTCACCTTTATAACACTAAACCAATCATCAAAAATGTCATACATGAATACACACATATTATAGGCATCGAAATAAATTTTAAATTATTTTTATGCCTCGGTTTTATCAGTCGAGACCACCTTCCGACTAGGGTCAATTTTGGCTGTCACATTGAATACCATCTGGTAAGGCCAATATGGTGGCTAACGCTAAGTCAGTATGGCTATGGGCGTCTGAGGGCAATGTTTGCTCGTCTCGGTTTATTTGATGATGGTAGCTTGTTGGTTTGAATTCCAAGTTAAAGCTGATGTGGATTGAGCAGTTAAGGGTAAATAATTGGAGGATGAGTCATTGGGTCCTCAATTCAAACTGCATTGAGAGGATGAAAAAATGATTTTGGTGAATAGCGAAATGGTACTTTCATTTCCGTGGGAGATCATGTACCAAAAGATCTTGATTTGAGGCGTCTATACTATGAGAGAAGCATAGTAGCCTTATTCTATGCATCTGGTGGAAATAAGATGTACCGAGACCTTCGTGAGTTATATTGGTGGCCAAGTCTTAAGCATGAAGTTACCGACTTTTGTGAATAAATGCGACTTGCAAGTAGGTTGATGTGGAACATCGTTGCCTTGTGGTTACTTCAACTAGTCAAGATTCCACTTTGGAAGTGGGAGATAATAACTATGGATTTCGTGAAGTGGGCTGGCCCTAACGCCTTCTAAAAAGGATTTGGCATGGGTCATCGTGGACGATTGACCAAATATGCTCATTTCATACCAACAGTACTTATTACTGCGTTGTAAGCGGCTAAACTATATGTGGGCGAGATAGTGAGATTGCATGTGGTACCGATTTCTACTAAATCGATAGGGATCTTCGCCGCTCACGTCTCAATTTTGGAAGAAGCTACATGAACCACTTGGTTCAAGGTTAGACTTGATCTGCGTTCCATCCTTAGGCAAATGGTTGAGTCAAAGAGGGTGATTTAGATATTGGAGGACATGTTAAGAGTTGTATAATAGATTTTCGAGGCGGTTGGGAGGACTACTTTTCACTAGCAGAGTTTGCGATATAACAGCCTACCGGTCTAGCATATAGATGACACCTTACAAGGCATTGCTCTGGTTATAGGTGTCGTACTCCTTCTTGTTGGACTGAGTTAGGTGGCGAGTGTTACGAGCCACGAGTTGGTTTGGATACCAAAGACAAAGTTAAACTAATTGGGATCGACTAAGGTGACATCGATGAGGATGAAGTCATATGTGGATTTGAAGCGTGAAATTGAATATTACATGGGGACTTCATCTTTCTCAAGGTCTCGCCATGGAAGAAGGTACCGAGGTTTGGATAGAAAAGGCAAGTTGAGCCCTAGGATCATTAGGCCTTATTGCATACTAAAGCGTGTGGGATGGTTACTTATCAACTTGAGTTACCTCTAATGTTGGACCGAATTCACGACATGTTCCATGTTTCCATGCTAAGGTATTACAGCTCTGATCTTGCGCACATTGTCTCGACTGAGGAGATTGAGGTTAGACCAGATCTGTAACACCCCAAACCGAGACCATCGCGGTGTGGGACAGGGTTAACAAACCAAGTTCACATGTTTTGCCCACAATTTGACATTTCCAGTCAGGCTGGAAAACTGCGTCACTGTCGCCTTTAAAATCATATCTCGAGTTTCAAAACTCGGAAACTGGTTTCGTAAATTTTCCTGAATTTAGACTCATATATCCATCCATGGATTTATTTCTAGGATTTTTGTCAGGCCAATTGGTACAGTTTATTAGTTAAAGTTACCCCTGTTACAGGGATCGACTGCTCTGACCTTCGCGCGGTATAACTTGAATATCTCTCTGCACAGGGCTTTAATGCTGGTGTCGTTTGTTTCTAATGAAACTAGACTCAAAATGGAATCTTTACATATAAGGTATATCTCCTAATTCTTTTTGGATAATTTATAGTGAATTTTAAAGTTGTGACAGGGAACCCAGAAACCATTCTGGCCCTGTCTCACAATAACTTTAATATCTCTTAACCTGTAACTCCTATGACTGTTTCGTTTCTTCCATATGAAAATAGACTCATCAAGGTTCATTTACATAGCTTATTCACTATCTAATTCCATTCCTATGAATTTTGGTGATTTTTCACATTCATGCCACTGCAGCTGGCAGCATCTGTTTTAAGATAGGACTTACCTATTTGGTGGTCTCCATGATTCAACTAGCCTTACCATACATAGGTTCATATATGATCATTTTAACCATGCCAATGGCTGATCATATGACCAACATTCCCATTTCAAGCCATAGCCACATCATGACACAAAATATATACATACAACCCACAATTAGTCTAAGTTCATGCTTCCCTTTTAGAGCCATTTTACACGGCCGTTACATACTTACATTACAACATATTTAACAAACAAGGGTAGTCCTATACATGCCATCTCAAGTTCAACCAAAATTTATACCAAAATGGAGGCTTGATAGTGTGGATGACTTCGACTTCAACGATCCCAAATCCGATTGCCTCGGCGAAATCTAGAAAACTAAGAGCCAAAGCAGCAGGGTAAGCATTTTTATGCTTAGTAAGTCTCAAGGAATATAATGAACTATAATTTACAGCAATACATTCACATAGCCAAATGCATCATTTCATTAATACACATTCTTACTTCATACTTCATCATTATATAAGTTCATAAGCATCAATCAATTCAATAACTGAAATTCATTAGTCGATTGAGCGAATGTTGCTCAAACACGCCGACTTTCAATGCACATATAACGTACCTTATCCTTTGGGCTTTCGAGTGTACTAATTAAATTCATTTCAGCAACCAACACTCACCTCAGCCCAAGATTCTTCGGAATATAACCGGATATAATCCGTGCACAAATGCCTTGGTCTTAGCCGGATAGAATAACTCATAAGAATGCCTTGGGCCTTAGCCGGATATAGCCACTACACAATTGCCTTGGTCTTAACGGATATAATTTCAACATAATTGTCTTGAGCTTGGCGGATATCATTCAATTTCTCATGCACACATACATCAATAATCATTGGACATACATATTTCATTTTCGTTACTAAGGCTCAAACACAATTAATATCATTAGCATATTACGCCGGGACTTAGCCCGGTGGAATTCAAATACTCATACACACATAATCAATAATCATACACATCCATATTTCATCTCACATAATTCAAGTAAGGTCACTTCTTGAGGACTTACCTCGGATGTTGTCGAACGGCTTTTTCGCTATTCGATCACCTTTTCCTTCCCTTGTCCAATTGTGGCCCTCTTAGCTCTTGAGCTAATTCAAACAAATTCAATTTATTAAAACCTCATTGTGCTTGCTTATGGCGAATATGACAAGGATTTTAAATGGTCATATGGCCACTCTTTAACTTGAATACACAATGGTCATGCACATTTTATACTACATCAAGCAATTCAATACAATTTATTTGAGCATCAAAAATGCTAAGGCCTTCAATAGGCTACCCAAGGCGAATATTCATGTACATGTTGAGGTCAATTTTGCATAATACCTCACAAAAACAGCATGCAATCTACTAATTGATGCTTTGCAACATTGTATTAAAACTTATAATATAGCATCAAGCACTTATATGTGTGCGGGGCAGAATTGTGCTTGCAATTTCTAAACATTCTTCCACATTTCTTCTTTAAATCAATATATTCATCACTTAGTTCATAACCAAACATAATGTGCAATCATATATATGCATATATGAGCATGGCGAATTTTCAAGGTGTCCATAGCCATCCAAAACACAAACTTTTAACTAACATGCAGAAGCATGAATCATGCTCAAGAATGCATCATGGCCAAGTATGACAATCATGCTCCTTTTCAACTTTAATCATGATAAAACAAAGAAAACTCAAAATCTTACTCATGGTAGAAAATCCATCATTGCATGCATCATCATCAAGCTTCACACTTAGCATGCAATGGCTTTATCACTATAACAACTTTGGCCAAATACCATTTCCATGGCATACCAAAGATTTGAGCCATGGCTAACATGCACATCAAGTTAGCAACCAAAACATGCATGAAACTCCCAACACAACCTCATACATACCTTAATCTTGATGCAAATTTAGCCAAATCACCTTCTAGATCTCTTCTAAATAAAGGAAATGAAGCAAAATCCCTTCTTCCTCTTAGTATTTTCGGCCAAAAAAGGAGAGAGCAAGCATGAACAAATTTTTTTGTTTTTCTCTTCTTGAGTTGCACCTGCAATAGGGTATCCACACTCTCACACATATTTTTTTCATTCTTTTCTTACCCATGCTTATTTGTTTACTATTTCTCCCTAATGCCCAACAAAACATGTTTCATGACATGTTTAACCCATATTCTTTGTCATGGCGGCCATTACTTGTAAAAGAATTTGACATACAAGTCCATTATTTTGCATGCATGCTTTAATTAGTCATCACATATTTCCTATCGTACTTTCAAAGTTCACTACTAAGTCCTTTCTTATAAATTAGCACCTAATTAATAAAAATCGAGACACAGAAATATTCGCATACCAATTCCACATACAATAAGTACGGAATATAACACTTAATTATTCTTGTGACTTCGGTTTCGTGGTCCAGAAACCACTCTCCGACTAGGGTCACATTCGAGGGTGTCACAACTCTCCCCACTCAAGAGATTTTCGTCCCAAAAGCTTACGGTAAATAGGTTAGGATATCGCTCTCTCATAGAGTTCTCGGTCTCCAAGTAGCTTCTTCTATCCGTTAGCGAGCCATAACACTTTCACTAGCGGAACCGCTTGTTTCGCGAACTCTTTCACTTCTCGTGATAGGATACGGTAATTGGTTCTTCCTCATAACTCATATTAGCTTGAATTTCAATTTCGATGGACTAATCACGTGCGATGGATCGGATCTATAACGTCGAAGCATCGAAGCGTGGAAGACATCGTGAACCTTTTGAGTTCGAGGCAAAATCAAGCGATATGCCCTTTGGACCGACTTCGCTCGATATCTCATATGGCCCAATGAACCTCGGGCTCAACTTGCCCTTCTACGGTAGAACGATGTATCTTTTTCCAAAGCGACACCTTGAGGAACACTTTATCACCCATGATACTCGATATCCTTCGCTTCATATCGCGTGCGACTTACGTGATCGAAGGCTATCTTCAAACTTTCACGGATTACTTTCACTTTACGTTCAGCATCCTAATCAAATCCACCCGAAAATCTTGCTTTCACCAAGCTCGGTCCAAAACAATGGTGTACGGCATTTACGCCTCGTACAAAGCCTCGTCAGGTGCCATCTTAATACTCGATTGAAAGCTGTTGTTATAGCGAATTCAATCAGCAGCAAATACCATTCCATGAACCACTAAACTCGAGGGCGCAACATCTTAACATATCCTCAAGTATCCGAATTACCGCTACCGGATTGACCATCGGTTTGGGGTGAAAAGCGGTCTTTGAAATGCAACTTGGTACCCAAAGCTTCTTGCAACTTTTTCCAAAACCGCGAGGTAAATCTCGGATCTCTATCCGACCACGATAGAAATAGGCACCCGTGTAATTTCACAATCGAGAAGCGTACAATTCCGCTAATTTGTCCATTGAAAAATCCGTGCGTCTGAGGGGACAAAGTGGGCCGACTTAGTCAATCGATCTACCACGACCCAAACCGCATCCTTCTTACTTTACGACAATGGCGATCCAGGATACAAAGTCCATTGTGACTCGATCCCATTTCCACTCGGGTATCGTGATTGGTATGAAGTAATCTGAAGGCACTCGATGTTCCGCTTTCACTTGTTGACATATTAAACATCTTGAAACAAAGTGAGATGTCTCGCTTCATACCATGCCACCAAAATCGGCGTTTCAAATCATTGTACATCTTCGTACTCCCGGGTGGATTGCCATTTAGCTACAATGGGCTTCATTAATTATCGAAATGAGTTCCAATTCCTTGGGACACACAGATGACTTTTGAACCTCAAACAATCGTCATCGTCGATTTGAAACTTCGAGTCCTTGTTGAACACGCATGACCCGTTTTGCAACCAACTCGTCGTCGACTTTACGAGCTTCCAATTTGGTGTGTCAATAGAGGTTTGGCTTTCAATTCAGCCACTAACACACCATCGGATCGGACGGACAAGTGCACATTCATCGCTCGTAAAGTGAATAACGATTTACGACTCAAGGCATCCGCAACCACATTCGCCTTTCGGGTGATAGTCAATGATCAACTCATAATCCTTTAACGACTCGAGCCAGCGTCTTTGTCGCAGATTTAAGTCTCTTTGGGTCATCAAATATTTGAGACTTTTGTGATCCGAGTATACATGGCACCTTTCACCAAATAAGTAATGTCGCCAAATCTTTAAAGGCGAAGAACGATGGCGCCAACTCGAGATCATGAGTCGGATAATTTTTTCTCATGTGGCTTTAATTGCCTCGCGCGCAGAAGCCACAACTCGACCTTCTTGCATTAATACAACCTAACCCAAGTAGAGAGGCGTCGCTATAGATAACAAACTCCTTGGGACTCGGGTTGCACTAGAATTGGGGCTTCAGTCAAATAAGTTTTGATTGATCGAAGCTTTTTGGCATTTCTCCGTCCATTCGAACTTAACATCCTTTTGGGTAACCCGTCATCAGGCGTGGCTATCGTTGAAGCCTTTTACAAATCGTCGGTAATAACCTAAGCAAGCCCAAAAACTCGAACCTCGGTAATATTTCTGAGGCTTCCAATTAAGTATAAGCTGAAATTTTATTGAATTCGACTCGAATACCCGATCTGAATACCACATGACCCAAGAAGCTAACCTCTCTTAACGAGAACTCACACTTCTTTGAACTTAGCATATAATTGCTTGTCCCGTAAAATTTGCGGCACTAACCGCGGTGTTCAGCATGTTCGGTCTCATTTCTTGAATAGACCAAGATGTCATCAATGAACACGACTACGAATCGATCCAAATATGGTCTAAAGATCGATTCATTAAATCCATAAATACCCTTGAGGGGGCATTAGTGAGCCCAAGCGGCATCACTAGGAACTCATAGTGACCATATCTCGATTACGAAGGCGGGTCTTGGGCACGTCCCTCAATCTCGGATTCGCAATTGATAGTAGCCCGATCTCAAATCTATTTTCGAGAACACCGGGCTCCCTTGATTGATCGAACAAGTCATCAATCGTGGCAGCGGATATTTGTTCTTTATCGTACGCTTTGTTAAGTCGACGATAGTCGATCTGCACATCGCATGGTTCCATCCTTCTTCTTCACGAACAACAGGCGCATTCCTAAGGCGAAAAACTTCGGCGAGCAAAACCTCTATCCACCAATTCTTTTGCCCGAGCTTTCAACTCCTTTAATTCCGTTGGTGCCATCGACACGCGAGCTATCGAAATTGGAGTGGTACGGGCACCAATTGATGCCAAATTCTATTTCGAGCAGTGGTAAACCGGCAATTCTTGGAAAACATCCGGTATTCACAAACCACGGGCACAGATTCGGGTTTCTTCTACGATTCCTTGTCATCGAGCACGTACGCAAAGGTACGCAACCGCTGCCTTTTCTTACATATTTACGGCCAACATCGGCGATATTACGGTGGCAACCCTTTTTAAGTCCGTGGACTCAACGAATTATTTCATTATTCACAAGACCTCAAATCGATAGTCTTGCTCTTGCAATTTACAACGCATCATGCATGGTCAACCAATCCAAACCAAGAATAACATCGAACTCATCGAGCGGCAAAAGCATCAAGTCATGGGAAAACAAGAACCTCGGAACACTAGTGGACTTTTCTTGCACACTTTGTTAACAAGCACGCAATGACCCAAGGGGTTTGACACCCGAATTACAAACTCAGTAGACTCAATGGGCAAAGTCTTCTTGGATGCTAAGGTTTCACATATATATGAATGAGTAGAACCGGTCAATCAAAGCAATTACATTTGTATTGAAAAAGAGTGAAAGTACGGTAATAACATACGGAGAGGCGGCATCCTCGGCGTGCGCGTATGGCATAAGTCCTAGCGAGCACGAGCCTCGGATCGATGGTAGCATCTCTAGATCCTCTCCGACCGCCAATCGACATTGCCCATATTTCTGGGTGGTCTACCTCGGCGATGGTAGCACCGGGTTTGCACTCGACTTGCATTACATTCATGCATCCTCGGGCAATCCTTCATAAAGTGGTCGGCCGATCCACACTTATAGCAGGGCGATCACCGAAACCAACACTCCCGAATGCCATTTGCCACAATGTGGACACTCCGCCCTCTCTCGGCGATCATTTCCGCCACCGTGATCGAGGTGACTTCGTGTGGTCACGTGAAGTCGATCGCGTCCTCGTCTAGAAAAGCCCAAAGCGCCTCTAGACCGGCTCGCATCATCTAGAAATCTCTTGATGCTTGTTGAAGAGACTTTCCGAGGACCTCTTTCGAATTCTCCAATCCCCACATCGACTTTTGTTTCTCCTTTCTAAGCTCTTCGCTTTTACAAGCTCGCTCAACAAGTACTACGAACTCTCGTATCTCGAGAATGCCAACAAACATCCTTATATCATCATTCAGCCCATCCTCGAAGCGTTTGCACATAATAGCTTGAATGAGAAATGCATTCTCGCGTATCGGCTAAGCCTCACAAACTTTTCGTTAGAGTGATCGATAGCGGACATAGAACCTTGCTTAAGATCAAGGAACTCCCTCCGCTTTTGGTCGATGAATCTCTCGATCGATATACTTTTTGAACTTCGGTTAGAAAGAATTCCCAAGTCACTTGCTCTCTAGGCACCACAGTGAGTACTCCACCAATAGTGGCGGACTCGCGAAAAGGAGATGGTACACTTTAAGCACTCATCAGATTGTACGGTGATAGCTCATCAAGCACCGGATAGTGTTATCTAACCATAATTCAGCTCGCTCGGCATCATCATCATCCAGAGCCTTAAATTGATGGCCCCATGTTTTCGAATCCTATCATTGAGGGCTTACGACTTATTAGGTCGATCACCGGAGGTATTATAGGTCTGAGGTTGCATTAAATCGGGAATGGAGGTGGTGGAACAGTAGTGTTGGTTGAATGTATTGATTAAACCATTCATTCATCACACTATAAAAGGCTTGCCTAGCCTCATCATTAGGATTCTTGGCCATAGGTTGAGAGTCTGCGGCGCTGTCCCTTGCGGAAGCAGGCGCCACACTCTCCACATCATCAGCTATCGCTCGGTTGGGATCGGGATCCATTGCTATAAACAAACATGAAGTCAAATTGTCGAAATTCATCACACTATCGATTCATCATTTAATGGCATGTATAGCTAGACCCCAAACACATCACGGTAGTCCTAGAATCGACTAAACCGTGGCTCGATACCAATAAAATTGTAACACCCCAAACCCGAGACCATCGCGATGTCGGACCCGAGGGTTAACAAACCAAGTTCACATGTTTTGCCCACCAATTTGACATTTCCAGTCAGGCTGGAAAACTGCGTCACTATCGCCTTAAAAATCATATCTCGAGTTTCAAAACTCGGAAACCGTTTCGTAAATTTTCCTGAATTTAGACTCATATATCCATCCATGGATTTATTTCTAGGATTTTTGGTCGGGCCAATTGGTACAGTTTATTAGTTAAAGTTACCCCTGTTACAGGGATCGACTGCTCTGACCTTCGCGCGGTATAACTTGAATATCTCTCTGCACAGGGCTTTAATGCTGGTGTCGTTTGTTTCTAATGAAACTAGACTCAAAATGGAATCTTTACATATAAGGTATATCTCCTAATTATTTTTGGATAATTTATAGTGAATTTTTAAAGTTGTGACAGGGAACCCAGAAACCATTCTGGCCCTGTCTCACAATAGCTTTAATATCTCTTAACCTGTAACTCCTATGACTGTTTCGTTTCTTCCATATGAAAATAGACTCATCAAGGTTCATTTACATAGCTTATTCACTATCTAATTCCATTCCTATGAATTTTGGTGATTTTTCACATTCATGCCACTGCAGCTGGCAGCATCTGTTTTAAGATAGGACTTACCTATTTGGTGGTCTCCATGATTCAACTAGCCTTACCATACATAGGTTCATGTATGATCATTTTAACTATGCCTGTAACACCCCAAACCCGAGACCATCGCCGGTGTCGGACACGAGGGGTTAGCAAGCCAAGTTCACTTGTTTTGCCCATCCATTGGACATTTCCAGTCAGGCTGGAAAAACTGCGTCACTATCGCCTTAAAATCATATCTCGAGTTTCAAAACTCGGAAACTGGTTAAATAAATTTTCCTGAATTTAGACTCATATATCCATCCATGGATTTATTTCTAGAATTTTTGGTCGGGCCAATTGGTACAGTTTATTAGTTAAACTCACCCGTGTTACAGGGATCGACTGCTCTGACCTTCGCGCGGTATAACTTGAATATCTCTCTTTACAGGGCTTTAATGCTGGTGCCGTTTGTTTCTAATGAAAATAGACTCAAAATGGAATCTGTACATATAAGGTATGTCTCCTAATTATTTCTGGATAATTTATAGTAAATTTTTAAAGTTGCGACAGGGAACCCAGAAACCGTTCTGGCCCTGTCTCACAATAGCTTTAATATCTCTTAACATGTAACTCCTATGACCATTTCGTTTCTTCCATATGAAAATAGACTCATCAATGTTCATTTACATAGCTGATTCACTATTTAATACCATTCCTACAAATTTTGGTGATTTTTCACATTCACGTTACTGCAGATGGCAGCATCTGTTTTTTAAGGTAGGTCTTACCTATTTTGTAGTCTCCATGAACCAACTAGTCTTGCCTTACATAGGTCCACATATGATCATTTTAACCATGCCAATGGCTGATCATGTGACCAACATTCCATTTCCAATTCATAGTCACATCATGACACCATATATATATATACAAACCGCCAAATAGTTTAAGTTGATACTTCACTATTACGAGCCATTTTATGGCACGTATACATATACATCATAACATATTTAAACCAACAAGGGGTAGTCCTATACATGCCATTTCAAGTTCAACCAAGAATTTATACCAAAATGGGGCTTGATAGTGTGGATGACTTCGACTTCAACGATCCCGAATCCGATTGCTATCGGCGAAATCTAGAAAAGCTGAGAGCCAAAGCGGTAGATAAGCATTTTTATGCTTAGTAAGTCTCAAGGAATATAATCAACTCTAATTACAGCAATACATTCACATAGTTAAATGCATCATTTCATTAATGCACATTCACATAATCATACTTACTTCACCATCCCAACTCTTATGTTCATACACAAATAACGGCTTCATTAAGGCCGATAACTCGTTCCATCATAGGAGCGGATATTCACACGCTCTTACTCCTAGCCGCATAAGCACACACCGTGACTTACCTTGTCATTGGGAAATTTCACAAGTGCATTAGCTGAAATTTTCCAGCAAGCTATAATTTTCAAATCACATACCTTGGAGTTTAGCGGATGTAGCTACTCGATCAATGCTTCGACATAGCCCGGTTATTGTAACGCACCAAGGCCTCACGGGACTTAACCCGGATATCACGATTTGCACAAATGCCTTGGGTCTTAGCCGGATAGAATGACTTCTGCCTAGAATGCCTTGG
>NW_026440550.1:0-20725 GCF_025698485.1 Gossypium arboreum
TTCAAACCTATTGGCCCCTTTTATCGACTTCGATTTAATAGGCAATGTCATATTAAAAGGAGGATCCCATCGCCCATTCTTCCCGAAGTTTGCGATTCCATCATGTATTTTATTAGGTCCAGCTTTGAAATTAGCCATGTCGGTGATACAACATATATTTCCGAGTTCAAACTACCCAAAAGCCAACAATATTTCTCAATGGACGAATATTTTGCCTCATATTATGAACTTTTCGAGGTAGTAGATCGCTTTTTTTTTCCGACTCGTCGGTTGCCCCGATGCAACCCATTGAACTTTCAACACAACAAATACAATATCTGGACCCAAAATTGACCCTAGTGGAATGTGGTTTGGTACCACAAAACCGAGGCATAAAAATAATTTAAAATTTATTTTGATGCCTATAATATGTTGTCTTGTGTGAATTTTGAATTCTTTGATTTAGTTAATTTGATTGTGAATTGAAAGAAAAGGACTCATGTGAAAGGATTTAAAAATATGTAGCTAATTTCAAGAGGTTAATAAAGGAATGAAGCAAAATAAATGGAGTTGCATGTCAAATACTCCATTTATTTTGAATGAGGTACCATGTCTAGATTATGGGCAAGGGACATGTTTCCAACATGTTTAGTTAGTGCATTATGTAGAAAGAATTAAGAAATGAAAAAAAATGAGCATGGATGCCCCCCTTGGTGCGTAGCTAGAGAGAGAAAGAAAAAAAAAAGTTGTCATTCATCCTTTCTTTGAGCAAAGACTAAGAAAGAAAAAACAAAAAATTGTTCATCTTTTCCCTCCTTCCTTTGGCCGAAATTCCTAAGAGGAAGAAGAGATTTTTGCTTCATTTTCTTTGTTTAGAAGAGATCTAGAAGGAGATTTGGCTAAACTTGCATCAAGATTAAGGTATGTATGAGGTTGTGTCATGAGATTCATGCTTGTTTTGGTTGCTAACTTGATGTGCATGTTAGCCATGGTTCAAATCCTTGTTATGCCATGAAAAATGGTATTTGGCCAAGGTTGATATTGTGTTAAAGCCATTGCATGCTAAATGTGAAGCTTGCTAATGATGCATGCAATGATGGATTGACTCTCTTGAAATTTCTTTGTAGCAATCTTGAGTAAGACATTGAGTTCTTTGTTTAACCATGACCAAAGTTCAATGGGGTATGATTGTGATGTATTGCCATGATGCATTCATGAGCATGATTTATCTTGTTACTTGATTGGTAAAATTTGTGTTTTAGGGGTTATGAACACCTTGAGATTGCCATGCACCTATATGTGTATATATGTTTGCACATGATATTTTGATTATGAAGAAAGTGATAAATATGTTTGTTTAAAGAAGAAATTTGTTGAAGAATGTTTGGAAATTTGATGTACATTGGCCTAGTACATGTATAGTGTGAAAAACCTTGAAATTATTTTTGATTTTGTGTATTTATGACCATGTGTAATCGGCCACATGAGTAATTTGAGCACTTGATGTTATGTTAAAATTCTTGAGCTTAAATATGTGGATGTATGTATATAAGGGCCAAGTACTTTGAACTTCACGTTGATGTTTGAATGTATTGAATTGCTTGTTGTGATGTAAAAATGTGCATGACCATTGTGTATTTGAGCTAAAGGATGGCCATATGACCATTTACACTCCTTTGTCATATTCGGCCATAAGCTATCATGATGAGATTTTAATAAGTTAAATTTGTGTGAATTAGCTCAAGAGCAAAGGGAGCTAAATCCGATAAAGGGAAGGAAAAAGTAGTTGAATAGCCGCCGAAATCGCCGAAACATTCAAGGTAAGTCTTGGTGATGACCCTACTTGAATTATATCAAAATTATGCTCCTTGTTTGTGTGGCCATTGAGAAAATAGTAAAGGTTGATAGATATTTTGTGTTAGAGCTTTAAGTAAAAATGAACTATGGGCGGTGTCTTGAATATTGATATATGTGTAAGTGAACATTGGAAAATATATCCGGGCTAAGACCAAGGCATTTAAAAGTTGATATATCCGGGCTAAGACCCAAGGCATTCTGGAAGTTGATATTCCGGGCAAGACCAAGGCATTCGTTGAAGGATATATCCGGGCTAAGACCAAGGCATTCGTTGAAGTTGATATATCCGGGCTGAACCAAGGCCTTTGTGCAAGTCACCAAACCGGTTATGACCAAGGCAATCGTTTGATCGCTATATCCGGTTAAATCAAGTATGTGATTGAAGTGAGCAATCTTGCTGTGAAAATTTCAGCTTATACACTTGTGAAAATTCCAGCAATGAGGTATGTTTGTATGTGCTTGTACTAATTGAATTTTACAAGTAAGTATGCGCTTAAGTTGATAAACGAGCCACCCTTTAAGTTGTTTTTTTTTATGAACATAAGGGTCGGTGATGTGAAATAAGTATGAGTATGGGAATGTGAATTAGTAAAGTGGTTTAATTAGCCATGTGAATAAAATACCTTAGTCAAAGCTGATTTCATTGCTTGAGACTTACTAAGCATTAAAATGCTTACCCCGTTGTTTTGGCTCTCGTTTTATAGGTTTTCGTTAGCTATCGGATTCGGGATCAAAGAAGTCAAGTCATCCACACTATCAAGCCCCATTTTGGTACAAATTTTGGTTGAACTTTGAAATGGCATGTATAGGACCATCCTTTGTTGAAGGTCATGTACCTTCCGGTTTGTAAACTTAGATAGCCATGCTAAAATGGCTTATATACGCTTTTAGCATAGAACTATAATCGTTGTATGTTGACCCTTATGAGGTATGGAATTATTTTGAAACGATTAGCCATTGGAATGGTTAATCATGATCACACTTTGTGCTATGTATGTAAAAAGGGCCGATTGAATCATGGAAAGTATGAAATAGGTAAAGCCTACTAAAGGCAGATGCTGACAGCAGCAGTGACGTGGATGTGAAAAATCACTAAAAATAGTAGGAATGGTATTAAATAGAAAATAAATTATGTAGTGTACCTTGATGAATCTACTTTCATATGGAAGAAACGAAATGGTCATATGAGTTATAAGTTAACAGATTTTAAAGTTCTTGTGGAATAGGGCCAGAACGGTTTCTGGATCCCCTGTTCCAACTTTGGAAAATCATTGTAAATTAACCAGAGATAATTAGAGTCATTCCATATATGTGTAGATTCCTCTCTGAGTCTAGTTTCTACAGAAACAAACGGCATTAGTATTGAAGCCCTGTACAGGGAGATATCCAATTCGTAACGCACAAAGGTCAGTGTAGTCGATCCCTACAACAGGCGAGACTTTAACTAATAAACTGTACTAATTGGCTCGACCAAAAATTCTAGAAAAAATATGTAGATGGACATATGAGTCTAGTTTCAGGAAAAATTTACGGAACTGATTTTCGAGTTGTAAAACTCAAGTTATGAATTTTGGAGCGACTAGTACTCAGATTGGCAGCTTGTCTGAAAATTGTCAATAAATGGGTTGAAGTTCGTTAACACCTCGCTCGACTCCGCGACGGTCTCGGGTTCGGGTGTTACAATTTTATTGGTATCGAGCTACGGTTTAGTCGATTCTAGGACTACCGTAATGCTTGGGTCTAGCTATACATGCCATTTTATGTGATTATATGATAGTGTGGTGATTTTGACGCTTGAACTTGTGTTTATTTATAGTAATGGATCCCATCCCAACCGAAGCGATAGTGATGATGGGAGAGGTGGCGCCTCCCCAAGACAAGGGACAGCCAGGACTCTCAACCTGTTGCTAGTAATCCGAATGACGGGCTAGACAAGCTTTTGATAGCGTGATGAATGATTGGTTCAACCAATACATTCGAACTAATACTGCTGTTCCACAACCTCCATTCCCAACAAACACCTTCGACCTACAATGCCTCCAAATTGACCAAAAGGTAATAAGCCCCGTTGATAGAATCCGAAACATGGGGCTACTGAATTTAAAGCTACGGATAGTGATGATGCCGAAAGTGTCAATTTTGGTTGGACAACACGATCCGCATCGATGAGCTATCTTGTACACCCGATGAATGCCTAAAGTGTACCATCTCCTTGCTACGTGATTCGCCTACTATTGGTGGAGTACTGACTCACAGCCCGAACAAGTAACTTGGGAGTTCTTTCAAACCAATTTGGAAAAAGTATATCACGAGATTTATGGACCAAAACGAAGGAATTTCTAACTTAAACAAGGTTCCATGTCGTTCACCGACTATGAACGAAAATTGGAGGCTTAAGACGCGAGAATGCATTTCTTCGTCGTGATGTGTAAACGCTCAAGATGGACTGAATGATGAGATAAAGCTGTATGTTGGCATTTTGAAACCAGAGTTTGTGACTTCGTCGAGCAGCGCAAAGCCGAGGAGCTTAGTATGGAAAAAAGGAAAGCGAAGCGGAGCAAGGGAGTTTCAGAAGAGGTATTGGGAAGCCCTTCCAAAATATCAAAGAAACTTAGAGATGGCTTAGGCCGATCTAGAGACACTTCGGGCTTTTCTAGACAGATCGCGATCGACCTCGTGACCACACGAATCACTTCGATCGCCAGAGGGGAATGATCGAGAGAGGACGAGTGCGATTGTGGCAAATGGCATTTTGGAAGTCAGAATTCGTGACCGCCTCGTTATAAGTGTGGATCAGTTGACCACTTCATTAAAGATTGCCCGAGGTTGTCCGAATGTAATGTAGATCGAGGGAAACCGTACTACCAACGCCGAGGTAGACCATCCGGAAACGGCAATAGTGGTGGTCGAGAGGATCTAGAGATGTCGGACCGATCCGAGGCTCGGCCCGCCTAGGACTTATGAACGGCACGCGAGGATGCCTCCTCGCGATGTTATTACGGTACTTTCACCTCTTTGATACTAATGTGATTGCTTTGATTGACCCGGTTCTACTCATTCTTATATATCGAAACCTTAGCATCCAAGAAGACTTTGCCTATTGAGTCTACTCGAGTTGAATTCGGTGTCAAACCTTTGGGTCGTTATGTGCTGGTCGACAAAGTGTGTAAGAAATGCCCCTAGTAATTGAGGTAATTCCCACGGACTTGATGCTTTTGCCGTCGATGAATTTGATGTTATTCTTGGGTTGGATTGGTTGACCGGCATGATGCGGTTGTGAATTGCAAAAGCAAGACTATTGATTTGAGATGCTAAACAACGAGATGATCCGAGTTGAGTCTACGAACTTGAAGGGTTGCCACCGTAATATCATCAATGTTGGCCCGTAAATATGTAAGAAAAGGTGTGAAGCATACTCATGTATGTACTTGATGATAAGGAGTTAGAATAGAACCCAAATCTGCGCGGTGGTTTGTGAATACTGACGCTCCAAGAATTGCCGGTTTGCCAATTCGCTCGAGATAGAGTTTGGCATTGAGCTTGTACCGGGACCACACCGATTTCGATAGCTCCATATCGTATGGCACCAACGGAATTAAAGGAGTTGAAAGCTCGCTGCAAGAGTTGATGGATAGAGGTTTTCTCGCCTCGTTTTCACCTTGGGTGCACCAGTGTTGTTTGTGAAAAGAAGGACGAACCATGAGGTTGTGCATCGACTATCGTCCTTAATAAAGTGACAATAAAGAACAAGTATCCGCTACTGTATCGATGATTTGTTCGATCAACCAAGGAGCCTCGTTGTTCTCAAAATAGATTTGAGATCGGCTATTATCGGGCCATAATCCGAGATTCTGGACATACCCAAAACCGCCTTCGAACGAGATATGGTCACGAAGTTCTTAGTGATGCCTGGCTCACTAATGCCCTCGCGGTATTTATGGATTTGATGAATCGGATCTTCGATCATATTTGGATCGGTTCGTAGTTGTGTTCATCGACGACATCTTGGTCTATTCAAGAGATGAGACCAACATGCGAGCACCGAGATTAGTGTTGCAAATTTTACGGATAAGGCTATATGCTAAGTTTAGTGTGAGTTCGTTAAGAGAGGTTAGCTTGGTCACGGTATATCAGACGGTATTCGAGACTCCAAGCAAAATTTCATATATTTAATCGAAACCCAAGAAATATTACCGAGGTTCGAGTTTTTGGGACTTCTTGCATTACCGACGGTTTGTAAAAGGATTCTCGATGATAGCCACACCCATGACGAAACCGCTTCGTAAAGATGTCAAGTTTGAATGGACGGAAAAGTGTCGAAAGTTTTGACCAATTGAAAACTCATTTGACTAAGCTCCAAAGACTAGTACCCTAACCGCAAAGAGTTTGTCATCTATAGTGACGCCCCCTACTTGGGTTAGGTTGCGATTGATGCAAGAAGGTCGAGTTGTGGCGCGCCGAGACAATTAAAGCCACATGAGAAAATTATCCACCCATGATCTCGAATTGGTCGCCATCGTATTACTTTAAAGATATGGCGACATTACTTATTTGGTGAGAAGTGCCATGTGTATTCGGATCACAAAGTCTCAAATATTTGATGACTCAAAGAGACTTAAATCATGATAAAGACGTTGGCTCGAAGTAAAGGATTATGAGTGGTCATTGACTATCACCCGAAAGGCTAATGTGGTTGCGGATGCCTTAAGCCTGAAATCACCGCTTGCTTTACGAGCGATGAATGTACACTTGTTCATCCTACCCGACAATGTGTTAGTAGCGAATTAAAGGCCAAACCATTGTTGACTCATCAAATTCGTGAAGCTCGTAAAATTGATGAGGAGTTGCGGCAAAACGGGCCGAGTGTGTTCTAACAAGGAATCGGAGTTTCAAATTGATGATGACGATTGTTTGAGGTCCAGAAGTCGCTTGTGTGTTCCAAAGAATTGAACTTATTTCGATAATTCTAACGAAGCTCATTGTAGCCGAATGGCAATCCACCGGGAGTAATGTAAGATGTACAATGAGTTGAAACGGTTTTGGTGGCATGGTATGAAACGAGACATCTCCGATTTTGTTGCAAGATGTTTAATATGTCAACAAGTGAAAGTGAGCATCAAGTGCCTTCGGGAGTTACTTCACCGATCACAATACCCGAGTGGAAATGGGATCGAGTCACAATGGACTTTGTGTCCACCGCCGCTGTCGTTAAGTAAGAAGGATGCAATTTGGGTTATTATTGATAGATCGACTAAGTCGGCTCACTTTATCCCTCATGCGATGGATTTTTCATTGATAAACTAGCTGAATTGTACGCTTTCTTGACAGATTACACGGTACCGATTGCTGTGTGGATAGAGATCCGAGGTTCACCTCGTGATTTTGGAAGAATTACAAGAAGCATTGGGCACTGTTGCATTTCAAGACCGCTTTTCACCCCAAACCGATGGTCAATCCGAGCGATAATTCGGATACTTGAGGATATGTTATGTTGCATCCTCGTTCAAGTGGTTCATGGAACGTGACCTACCTTTGATTGAATTCGCCATACAACAATAGTTTTCAATCATATTAAGATGGCTTATTTAGGCTTTGTATGCAAGCGTAAATGCCGTACACCATTGTTTTGGACCGACGTGAGAACAAAATTTTTGGAGTGGATTTGATTAAAGATGCTGAATGTAAAGTAAAGTAATCCGTGAAAATCAAGATAGCCTCGATCGCCGTAAATCGATGGATTTGAAACGAAAGGACATTGAGTATCGTGGGAGATAAAGTGTTTCTTAAAGTTTCGCCGTGGAAAAGATACTCGATTCTACTGTAGGGCAAGTTGAGCCCGAGGTTCATCGGGCCATATGAGATATCCGGAAATAGTCGTGGTTCAATGATATCGCCGATTTTGCCCCTAAACTCGAAAAGATTCACATGTCTTTCATGTTTCGATGCTCGACGCTATAGATCCGATCCATCGCACGTGATTAGTCCATCGAGGTTGAAATTCAAGCCAATATGAGTTATGAGGAAGAACCGATTCGTATCCCTGCACGGAAGTGAAAGAGTTATAAACAAGCGGTTCCGCTAGTGAAAGTGTTATGGCTCAAACACGGATAGAAGAAGCTACTTGGGAAACCGAGAACTCTATGAAAGAGCGATACCCAACCCTATTTACTGGGTAAGATTTTCGGGGACTAAAATTTCTTAAGGGGAGAGTTGTGACACCCAAAATTGACCCTAGTCGGAATGTGGTTTCGTATTGAAACCGAGCATAAAAATAATTTAAAATTTATTTTGATGCCTAATATGTGTGTGCTCGTGTGAATTTTGAATTTTTGATTTAGTTAATTTGATTGTGAATTGAAAAAAAAAGGACTCATGTGAAAGGATTTAAAATATGTAGCTAATTTCAAGAGGTTAATAAAGGATGAAGCAAAATAAATGGAGTTGCATGTCAAATACTCCATTTATTTTGAATGAGTGGCCTACCATGTCTAGATTATGGGCAAGGGACATGTTTCCAACATGTTTAGTTAGTGCATTATGTAGAAAGAATTAAGAAATGAAAAAAAAATGAGCATGGATGCCCCCCTTGGTGAGCTAGAGAGAAAGAAAGAAAAAAAAAAGTTGTCATTCATCCTTTCTTTGAGCAAAGACTAAGAAAGAAAAACAAAAAATTGTTCATCTTTTTTCCTTTAATAAATTCCTAAGAGGAAGAAGAGATTTTTGCTTCATTTTCTTTGTTTAGAAGAGATCTAGAAGGAGATTTGGCTAAACTTGCATCAAGATTAAAGGTATGAGGTTGTGTCATGAGATTCATGCTTGTTTTGGTTGCTAACTTGATGTGCATGTTAGCCATGGTTCAAACCTTGTTATGCCATGAAAATGGTATTTGGCCAAGGTTGATATTGTGTTAAAGCCATTGCATGCTAAATGTGAAGCTTGCTAATGATGCATGCAATGATGGATTGACTACTTGAAATTTCTTTGTAGCAATCTTGAGTAAGACATTGAGTTCTTTGTTTAACCATGACCAAAGTTCAATGGGGTATGATTGTGATGTATTCGCCATGATGCATTCATGAGCATGATTTATGCTTGTTACTTGATTGGTAAAAATTTGTGTTTTGAGGGTTATGAACACCTTGAGATTCGCCATGCACCTATATGTGTATATATGTTTGCACATGATATTTTGATTATGAAGAAAGTGATAAATATGTTTGTTTAAAGAAGAAATTTGTTGAAGAATGTTAGAAATTTGCATGTACATTCGCCTAGTACATGTATAGTGTGAAAACCTTGAAATTATTTTTGATTTGTGTATTTATGACATGTGTAATCGGCCACATGAGTAATTTGAGCACTTGATGTTATGTTAAAATTCTTGAGCTTAAATATGTGGATGTATGTATATAAGGGCCAAGTACTTTGAACTTCACGTTGATGTTTGAATGTATTGAATTGCTTGTTGTGATGTAAAATGTGCATGACCATTGTGTATTTGAGCTAAAGGATGGCCATATGACCATTTACACTCCTTGTCATATTCGCCATAAGCTATCATGAGAGATTTTAATAAGTTAAATTTAGTGAATTAGCTCAAGAGCAAAGGGAGCTAAATCCGATAAAGGGAAGGAAAAGTAGTTGAATAGCCGCTAAATCGCCGACAACATTCAAGGTAAGTCTTCGAGTGATGACCCTACTTGAATTATATCAAAATTATGCTCCTTGTTTGTGTGGCCATTGAGCCAAATAGTAAAGGTTGATAGATATTTTGTGTTAGAGCTTTAGTAACTAAAATGAACTATGGACGGTTCTTGAATATTGATATATGTGTAAGTGAACATTGAAATATATCCGCTAAGACCCAAGGCATTCGTATGAAGTTGATATATCCTGCTAAGACCAAGGCATTCAAAAGAGTTGATATATCCGGCCAAGAATTCGCATCTGGTATGAGTTGATATCCGCTAAGACCTGGGCTACAATCCTGTATGTCTGGTATGTCATTCACCAGACCAATATTAAAATGCTATACCTGTTTTGGTCATTTATAGGTTTTACCAAGAAGGTTTGATTCGAATCAGTAAGTTTAGTCATCCATACTATCGGGTTCTATTTTGAAAGCAAATTTTGCTGAACTTTATGGCATGTATAGGACCATCTCGGTTGAAGGTCACAAATCTTGGCTTGTGTAAACTAGATAATATGCTAAATGGCTTATATAGAAAATAGCATAGAACTATAATCGCTTGTATGTTGACCCTTATGAGGTATGGAATTATTTTGAAACGATTAGCCATTGAATGGTTAATCATGATCACACTTTGTGCTATGTATGTAAAAATATTGAATCATGGAAAGTATGAAATAGGTAAAGCCTACTAAAGGCAGATGCTGACAGCAGCAGTGACGTGGATGTGAAAAATCACTAAAATAGTAGGAATGGTATTAAATAGCAAATAAATTATGTAAGTGTACCTTGATGAATCTACTTTCATATGGAAGAAACGAAATGGTCATATGAGTTATAAGTTAACAGATTTTAAAGTTCTTGGAATAGGGCCAGAACGGTTTCTGGATCCCCTGTTCCAACTTTGGAAAATCATTGTAAATTAACCAGAGATAATTAGGAGTCATTCCATATATGTGTAGATTCTCTCTGAGTCTAGTTTCTACAGAAACAAACGGCATTAGTATTGAAGCCCTGTACAGGGAGATATCCAATTGTAACGCACAAAGGTCAGTGTAGTCGATCCCTACAACAGGCGAGACTTTAACTAATAAACTGTACTAATTGGCTCGACCAAAATTCTAGAAAAAATATGTAGATGGACATATGAGTCTAGTTTCAGGAAAATTTACGGAACTGATTTTCGAGTTGTAAAACTCAAGTTATGAATTTTGGAGCGACTAGTACTCAGATTGGCAGCTTGTCTGAAAATTGTCAATAAATGGGTTGAAAGTTAACACCTCGCTCGACTCCATGACGGTCTCGGTTCGGGTGTTACAATATCAAAGGTCTTCCAGGGGTTACTAATAACCGGAGGACTAGACAAATATTGTTTTATCTTATCAAAGGCCACCGGCATTCTTCGCTCCATTCTCCCGGTGTTCGTTTTAGCCGAAGATTGGGTCGCATTGGTTGGTAAGTTGAGCGATAAACGGGCAATGTAGTTTAATCTCCTAAAATCCTCTAATCCCTTTATGCGAAGTGGTAATTTTGGATGGCTTTTATTTTATCTGATCAACCTCAATACCTCTTTATCGACAATGAAGCCTAGCAACTTTCCCGAGGTAGCCCGAATGTACATTTGGTCGATTAAGCTTTAATCAAACTTTCTCACTTCTAACAACTTCTTGAGGTTCACCACATGCTCTTCTTCGGATTTAGCAATCATGTCGCTCGACGTGAGACCTCTATTTCTTTGTGCATCATGTCATGGAATAACGCTACCATAGCCCTCCGATATGTTGCCCAAAGATTCTTTAACCCGAATGGCATCACCTTGTAGCAAAACGCCCACATTGTTATGAAGGTAGTTTTCTCCATATCTTCAGGGCCATCTTGATCTGATTATACCCCGAGAATCAGTCCATGAAAGAAAACAATGAATGTTTTGGTCGTGTTGTCCACCAACGGTCAATATTTGGCAAGGAAAATTATCTTTGGGCTTGCTTATTCAGTCATGTAATCCACGCACATTCTGCATTTCTTTTCCATCTTTCTTTGGTAGCGGGACTATGTTAGCCACCCATTCGGATATTTGGAGGATTGTAGGAAGCCAAATCAAGCTGACTTCCTCTTTATCTTCAACATTTCGGTCTCATCCGTCTTAATTTTTGGCCGGATGGGCTTGCATTCGCTTTAATGAGAGCTTATGGACCACTAAATCTTCATCTAGCCTCGCATGTCCCGGTATGACCATGCGAAACATCTTTGTATTCATGAGTAAAGTGATCAAACTATGCCGGTACTCAAATAGAAGTCCCAATCTTCACTTCTTGTTTCCTCTCTTCGCCCAAATTTATTGTTTCCTATTCTTCATGAGGCGTAATCTGCTTATCCTCTTGCTCCACCATTCTTAACAATCAGAGACGAGACATAATCTTCAGATTTTCTTCTGGCTTCAAATTCTCCTAAGCAAACAACCTTCTCAAAATCGATTTCAAGATTCAGAATGGGCTTATTCATGTCCAATATCTCGAGCACCAAAGTTGAAATGGAAAAGGAAGCTATAGGGGACATCCAAGTATTGGAAACAACAAACAAAATGTTATGTCATGGTAATGAGGCAAATGTAAAGATAGGCTATGAAATGAGAGAATGATCATGAAATTAGTGATAACGCGAAAATCGTGACAAAATGCATCTTCATCGATATTCATTTAAATGATAAAGAGTAATGAAAGTTTCATAAAAGAATTCTATTATATCTAAGGACACAATAGAAGGTTAATGTTTAGCATTACTCAAGACTTATAAACTACAAGAAGCTCCTCAAGAGTCCAATTGTTCAACATAAAACCGAGGGCAAAGGTGTATCCTCGAGACATCTTTACTTGCACCAACTTCTTTGTCGATGACACTTATATCGACATTCGAAACCCTTTCAATTAACCCCAAAGATGTTTCGTAGATCATCTTGTCTGTGGTACAACATTCCCGCAGATGTAAATGTTTTTGACAAATGAGGGTACTCTATCGGTTCCCATTCGGTTCTCGCCTAAAGTTCTTGCAATTCTCTCTTGATCCTTCTTCCACTGTCTTCTTCTTTGACGATGTCGTTGGAACCCCAAACCGATCGGGCCTTGTGGTGCATCGCCTTAAAGCCCTAACTATTCCTTGTAGATGTCTCCTAAACCTCTTCTCGCACGAGCTCCTCTTCCTATACTCAACTTAACACCCATTCGGTATTTTCACACGGCATCGAATTTTGTTTCCTTCAAATGATGAAAGTGGCATTGACGAATTCGAGGGATCGAAGGAACATTCCATCAAGGCCTTACTTACTTAGGTATGGCGATCGCAGAGATAGATGCGACAATATCTTCACCCTCGATCGTGACCAAACAGCCATCCATGATAAATTTCAACTTTTGATGGAGGATGATGAACCGCTTCCAGAATGGATCCAAGGTCTTCCCAAAAGGCGCTTATAAGAGGGTGTAATGTCCATGACTTGAACTCGACCTCATAGATGTAAGGGCCCACCAAAGGGATTTCGATCTTTCCCATGACTGCTACCGTCTCCGTCAATGCCCTTACCATGGAATGACAGGCCTTAAGTAGGACAAATCCATCAGATTCGGAAAGCGGCCAATGGCATGACGCTTAATCTGACCCATTATCGATGAGTACGCTCGTATTATATAGCCCTTTGCAATGAAGTCGTGATATGCAGCTTTCACCGAGCCTCTACCATTTGGCGGTATCTCATCATCACTAAAAGAGATGAAATTGTCCGCATTCAGATTGTTTACCCATCTACCAAGCTTTTCGACAGATATGTTGTTGGCCACATAAGCTTGATTTAACACCTTCAATAAAGCATTCGATGTGGCTCAATTTAAAGAGAGATAGAACCGAGATTCGTCGGTTGCTTTTTGCTCAATTGTTCCACCACACTATACTCGCTGTGCTTAATAAATTTCAAGAATTCGAGCTTCTTCCTCATTCATGTGCTTTTTAGTTTTGTACGGTGGAATTTCTTGTCGATTCTCGACTGCATGCATCATCGCTTTCCTTTTGTTTCAAGTCGCACTTTTCTTTATCGGTTCAACTTCTTTAGAAGCAAACCACCCGGTAAAATGACCTACTTCCCCAATGTCTTCGGGCCAGACTTCAAGCTTTTCACCTTCAGTAACGATGTTGACATCGTATCCACTCAAGACTGCTTTTATTGTCCTTATAGGGAAAGGAGATGGTACTTCAATTATCATTTTGGTTTCATGGCTCCTTCTTCGCGTCATAATAGATTATTAACTATCGGTCGGCGCTATATGGGAAACCCGATGATTGATTGTCGAGGCACATATTTCTCCACCGCTTCACTTTTGGCTTTACAAAAATCCCAATCTCCTTATTGTCCATCATACTTTGCAAGAACTTCAATTCCTTACAGATCAATGTTATGCCCTAATACCATGGAGCTTGCAAAAACTGTGACCTTTTGCATCTTCTCCTTGGATACTCCAAAACGACAGAGCAACCCTTTCTCACTTAGTATCTCCCATTCTCCGCAGAGGTGTTCGTATTTCGAAACCCATCTTCTATTTTGTTGTTCATCCTCCCTCTCATCAAGGCCACATTCCTTCTTGGGTGGTTTGGGAATGGATTCTTGCTTCATCACGGCATTACCATCGAATCGCAAAATGCCCGTGATCGATGAGCCCTTGAACTCTCCTTGAAAGCAAGACATTCTCGTAGAATGCCCCGGCCCCGTGATGGTAGGCGAACTAGCATTTGATCGCACTATTTTGGGTATGGAGGTTTAAGGAGGCCATGTAATGGGAGATATCAATTGTTTCTCCGTAAGTTTTACAGGCCTCCATATGACACGGTGGTGAATTAATGTCTCTCGTGATTAGGCCTTGTTGGTCTTGGTTCATTTCGGTTGGCTTTGAGTAAGCGTAGTGTTTTGTGGAAATGTGGTGACGGCCTTTGGTTATTCATGTGCATATAGGTAGGACGGATGTGATGCTTGGTAGTAAGGTGTTTGAGGAGGGTAATGGAAATTCTGGGGTGGATAATTTCGAGGTCGGGGTTGGTTAGAATACAAATTGGGACGTAATGACTCCCGCTTCCCACCATGTGGGCTTCGCTCTTTCTTCCTTACGGTGTCGCTTTTCTTGAGCCTTCCGATCCTTCCATTCTCGCCGCTCTTGACGGCATTCTCTATGAGTTCACCAGATATTACGATATCCAAAAATCCTTCAGAGCACTTCCCACCAACTTGTCATAGAACGGTGCTTTTAGTATTGATGAAAAGGATCGTTATCTCGCCTTAGTCATGGAGGCTCCATCAATGAGATATCTCTCCATCTTTGTGCATATTGTTCAAGGATTCGCTGGTTTCTTCTCCATCATTTGCAAGGTCATACGGTCCGCACCATCTCCGATACATGCTTGTACGATCGTAAAATGTCGACGCCAAGTCCTTCCAGATCGAATTTTCTACTAAGTTGATTGTACCACCGAGAGTCAATTGTTAGACTATCTTGAAAGCAATGTATGAGTAGTTTGTCCCCGTCACATAACCACCATTTTTCGACAAAACATGACTAGATGCGCTTTTGGACATTTTGTCCCATCATACTTCTCAAAATCAGCACTTTAAACTTTGGGGCAAAATCGATCGGGTACTGATCAGTTCTTTGGCACCTAGTGGAGAAGACTTCAGGTTTCTATCGCTTTGAGTCTTTCCTCTAGACTCCTATATTTTGCATCATGGTTATCCGATTGGCTACCTCCGTCATGGTCATCCGTCCGAACTAGTGGATCACAGGACTAGCCCCAGGCTTGACGTATTCCTTGCCCCAAATTAGTGGGTGGAGCAGTGGCATGGGTCGATGTTCCAAGCCTTGGGTTCTTGAGTACACCCTCTTTGTGTTGTATATGCGAATGGTGGAGTGAACTGGGATAGAGTGGATCCCATCGTGAATTCTTGATCGAGATTCTTCATGTCAGCTCCGCATGGGTCCTTTCCTTTAACTAGAGCCGACATCATCTCCATCATTTTGGCCATTTGATCTCTTTGCTCGAGTGATTCCTCTCGAGATCTCATCATTAGGTCTCTCGCTCTTGTTGTGATTTGGCCGCTGTTTTGTAATTCTTTTTTGAGTCCTTTCCATCCTTTCAATTCTCTCATTGAATTCAAACTTCCATCACTTAGCTTGTTGCTGCTTTATATCGATGACGTGGTTCCATTTTGTGGTATTACAACGCTAATTATATATTTTGTCTTCAATGACCGAGTATGGGATATGCAATGTATGGATGAATGCATGAATGAATGTATGAATGTCAAAATGTTAACATGCTAATTATGCAAGGAATGCAAAAATTGGTGTTAATTTCAAGGTAGCCCCATATTTAGGCATTTCATTGATCAACATAGCCTATTACACAAAGTTTCCATTTTTCAATGGTTACACAAATTTCTAGCCACATTGCCTTGTTTCTTTACTTGCTCTAAAACTCGATATGTTCGATCTTTGGCTCGGAGGAATTGGTAACGAGAACTTCGCTTCATCCGATAATTGAACAACTTGCATAGTCATTGCGTAATTTCATTGATCAGCAGTCGAGTTGCATTTCCTTTGAGAGTTCCTTCATACGCGTGAATGTCCCTATCAGACGCTTTCTTTTCTTCTAGAGCCTTCTAAGGTTATCTAATTGTTGTTGATGAGATTGCGATATTTTCTAGATCTCGTGTTTTCCTTTTTAATTTTGATGTTCAGACCGACTTTTCGCCAATTTCAGCCGCTATTTCATACTTCCTGCTTCTTCCTTCTTAACTCTATCAAAGCGCATTTTTTTCCTCCTCTTTCTTTGCTTTTCCTTCTAAAACTCCATTCCTCCCTTGATATTGCTAATTTTTCCTTCCATTCTCTCAGTCGATTTGCCCAACCCGCTATTTTTATAGTGTTTTTAATTTCTTATTTTCCAAATGAAGGTCCCTAAGTCGCTTTCTCAATCTCGGCTTCTTTTGTACCTTTTCGCTCGGATCTTTCAACCTGAATTTCAATCTTCATTGATAGTTTTCTTCTTGAAGGGCACTAAGGTCTCGAGACATCTTGGCTTTTTCGCCGAATTTTGTCTTGCCATTTCTAGCTCGGACGGTATTTCCTTCGAGAAAGGATTCGGATGGGTGGTTTGTTGTCAGATTTGTCGACTATTCACCCGTTGCTTCCTCCATACGTTGTAATCTTGGGTAAGGGTATCAAAGACAAGGCTAATTCCATGAAATGAATTTCCTTCCAAGATTTTGCGTTGTCTCTGACTCTCTTCATATATCCTTCACCTGAAAGTTAACTCGAATCGGCTAATCCTCCGCTTATGGGAGGAATTGTCAAGAGAATTGCCTTTGGACCAATAGCGAGCATATCCAACTCCCCATAACCCAAGTAAAGGTACCCAATCTTGGCTTTCACATTTGTATAGCAAAGACCAAGGACGGATCCGTGGTGCTCTCCATGTTATATCCTCTGCCAAGGTTCAAAGACCGATACCCAATGTTGCTCAAGAACTTCCTTCTACCATTCTTTCTTGAGGAAAGCTTGAAGGGGAGAATGTTTTAGAAAACATATGGAATGGAGTGCTTCTACCTTCCGTAAGTGACTTAAAATCCAAACATTGAGCAATCATACAGATCCGATAAATCGTCCTCCCTTTCTTCGACAACTACTCGTGACCAAGGTCTCTGCTAGGATGGTTGGGACAGGTTGATTCCTTGTTTTAACCTTCAAGAAATCGACTCATCGCTACTTCGAGATGTCCGAGAATCTTTGGGAAAATAACCGCACCATAAATGGCCAAAGCGATAGATTTACCTTTTCAAAGATGCGGGATGGTTCGAGTCAAATCGTAGGAGGACCATGGAATGCAAATGGTTTCGCTTCTTCTTCATCTGCTTTTTCAGCCCATCGGTCATGTCCGCTGGCCTACTAACTTTTTCTTGAAGGTCATCGGCTTAGGCTCCTTCACATATATTTTGCCGAATTGTACATTGTCGATGCGGAGTAAAGCAAAGATACTCTTCTATGGTTGAGTCATGTCTTCTTGATTGAAGGTGAAACACGGAAGTGGGTCCCGTAACCAACCATGGCTTGAATCAAGCGTTTCGTCACACGATGGTGATCGTGTGAGCTATATCTCCATACCTCTCGCTGAAAACGCCTCTAGTCTCAATCCCATCGATTCCAAATTCAACCAAGTCCTCAAAGTTATTTTGGCTAACATTTATTATATGTTCGGACAAATTGGCGACACATCCTTTCACTAGACTATCCCCTTTCTCTCTCGAAGTTTTAGAGACACCCGACCACTCAGATTCTTTCTGTGATTTGTGTAATTGACTCCTCCATCGTAAACCCGCTTGGCAACCAACCTTAATCAACACCTTCCTAATATGATGCCTATGATGCATGATGAAAATAAAACAAACAAACTTGGTTAGTAGACACAACAAATATAATTTAAAAAACAAACTAAACTACCCAATCCAATTATTTTGCATGAACAAGGTAAATGAAAGGTAAAAGGCATTTTCCGTGTACTTATTTTGGTGACTATAAGCGATGAGGTTCCATGGCTCTAATTGGATAGCTCAGATGGTTCATTATATGCACTTTGCCTAGACAGTATCGAATTGCTCGTACTATCATCCGCTAAGATTAGTACGGTTTCATAACCCATCACAAAGCTCACAGTTCAATTCGAGGATTACATTTACTTATGCCTATGCGAGGACAAGTTAACTCACGAAAGCATAAGTCATATGTAACCCAAAGTATTCACTAGCCTGTAAGTGAGGGACGAGTTAACTCAAAGGCGTAGTGTTTACTTTCACTTAAACGGACGGGCCCGGGTAAAGAGCTCATATGTAAATGCAAGTGCATGGTGTGTGGGAAAACTCATGAACCTTTACGTTTTACTTAAACCAAACCAAAATTAAAACCATAAAAATCGAAAACTAAAAACAACCAAATAAGCAAGTTAGAAGAAACATTTACGACATGATACAAATGCATGAATTTTGAAAACGAGATTTTAGGATCACGACCAAATATTTACTTTGAACAAAGAAATTTGAAAATTTTGACAAACGTGTTTGATTCGACCACCGCAGGCTATGTCCCCAAAGGAGTCGCAAACAGAGCGACGTAAATTTAGCTTAGCTTTGCTGGCTAATTGTATGATTTATTAACATTTGAAAACCAACTTTCGATTTTATTAAGAAGGAGTCGCCATCGATCCTTTTTATAGGTGATCACACCTAATAAAATTATTTTAGAACAAAAAGAAGGCCAAATTTAGGTCACGTGAAAGTCCGAGAAAAATTAGGGTTCGAGTCACATGCTGCGAGGAAGGTATTAGCACCCTCGCGACGCCCAAAATTGGTATCTCAGAACATGTGTTGTCTAGATTTTCAAAATACGAGTTCAATGTAACATTTAGTTGTGATCCAATTCAAAAGACGAAAACTTTCAATTTTTATTTTGAGAAGGATATACCGTGTTAACACGGGCCTAAAAATTCCATCCAACATAGCGATGAAACTCATGGCCTAATGTCATCGATATATTGCCTCGCTTATTTAAAAACAAGAATAAGATTTTCAAATAATGCTAAGCAAATTGATGCTAAATAAAGATAATTAAAGGATCTAGAAATATATTGAGGCTAATAACGAAAGTGTAAGAATATAAGAAAATAACAATAATACATGCAAGATTAAATGTAATAATAACATAAGATACGAGAAAACAATAAATATATGTATATATAAAAATGGTATTAAGAGTATGTATGTAACGTGACGTGAGAAATATATATACATAATATATTTAATATGAACATATACATTATACATATATAATAATATACATGAAATAGTAAAAAGAATACATAACTAATAATATAAAAGATATATACACATACAAAAGTGTATGAATAGTAAAGAAGTATACAATAAAGAACATTAAAATGTATATGTATAATTTATAAATATAGAAATATATACATACATTAGAAATAATAATATGAAAAAGAAGACCATTAGTATATTACATAAATACATACATGCATATATATATAAATACAAGTATTAGGAATATATAATATAATATTAGAGGTATACATAAAAATATAACTAGTAACATTAAAAATATATATAAATATATATTAAAAGACTTATATATAACATATATGAAAAATATATAATATTAAACATTTACGTAAAATACCGTAAAATATTAGAAGCATATATAAATAGTACGATAAAATACGTATATAATATAATATTGAAATATTTACATCATAACATGATAGGAAAGTAATAATATCATTAAAGTAAAAATCAATAATAATATATACATACATACCATATATATATTAAGATATATATATATATAAATGATAAGATCTATAATAATAATAAATACAATACATTAAAATGAGAAAAAGTAAGAAAAATGACTAAAATGAACTATAATCAAACTTTTGGGGCAAATTTAGAATAAAAAACAAGAGAGGGACTCATTCAACACGCATGTAGTGGGGACCAATAGAGAAATTTTCCAACGCTTTAAAACGCAAGCGATCAAGGGGAACCAAATTGAAGCGCAATGCTTAATAGGGTCAATTTGCAAAAATTATAAGTCCGATTTAAAACATAAAAATGCGGAAGGACTGATTGCGCAAATAACCCCTCTATAAAACACGCGATCCTTGTCCGGAGCGGATCGGATCGAGTCGCCCGCCAAACGGCGCTTTTTTATTTAAATTGGTACCAAACGGTTGCTTTCACCGGCTATAAATAGCCTAAAACCTAAAAAAACATTTGTGAGGTGGGAAAAAAAAAAAGAGAGAAAGGAGAGGGAGAAAGGAGAGGAGAGAGGTTCGGTCACGGGTCAATATCGTCGTCGCCGAACGGCAACGGAGCTCTGTCGACGTTGGCACGCCATCCAAGTAAGGTGGTTTAAAGGTAAATTTTTTTTTTTTTGCATTATTTATTTATTTATATGTATTTATGGTGTAAAAATAGATTTAAATCGAAAATAGAAAGAAAAAGAAAAAAATCACCTTGGGGTTTTGATTTTGATTTTGACTTGTTGATTTATCGATCTTGTATTTGAAAAATATAGTGTATGTATTAGAACTCTTAAA
>NW_026440551.1:0-20278 GCF_025698485.1 Gossypium arboreum
CTAGGCTCAAATTTAATTTCAGCCCTTATTCTTATATTTTATGATATGCTGAACATTTTCTCTTCTACAACAACATCAAATTCTCACTCTATCATATAGTTATGAACAATAGGTATTTTTCTGGATTATCTTGTTTTACTCGTTTTCACTTAAAACCAGTAGCACAAGTTATTTAACATAATTTAAAACCTCATATTCTATCATAAAACATCAAAATACACAATTTCACCTATGGGTATTTTTCCAAATATGAACCCTAGGTTAAATTATTACTAGCATAAGCTAATCGAGCTTAGGGATTAAAGCGTAAAGAACATTAAAGCGGGCTTGGAATCACTTACTATGGAGCTTGAAAATTGAAGAAACCCTAGCTATGGAGAGAGGGAGAATTCGGCAGCAACTAAGGAGGATGATGATCAATTTTGTGTTATTTTCCCATTTTATTTCATTTAATATCCAAATGACCAAAATGCCCTCCTTACTAAACTTTCAAAATTCCTTCCATGTCCTAATTTTGTCCATGAACTTAAAATTGGTAAAATTGCTATTTAAGACCTCTAATTAATATCCCAAAACAATTTCATACTAAAACTTGGGATGCAAATTTTGCAACTTATTGATTTAGTCCCTACTTTCAATTTAAGCACTTTAGGCATAGAATTTCATCACGAAATTTTCACACAATCATGAAATCATATCATAAACCCAAAAATAATTATAAAACAATTATTTCTATCTCGGATTTGTGGTCACGAAACCACTATTCGATTAGGCCCTAATTCGGGTTGTCACACAAGCATCAAGGAAAAGCTAAGGCCATCAATCGGTACTTAAGGCCGAACATACATGTCAATTTGAGGCCAATTATACACTTAACACCACACAAAACAGCATGCATTTTTACTAGTTAATGCTTTACATATTGTGGCTCAATACTTATAATACATCATCAAGCACTCATATGGCCGATTATGCTTAGTCATACTTGCACCAAATCAACAATAAATTCCAAGATTTCCACATCATAGGTATTCTAGGCCAAATGTACTTGCAATTTCACAAACATTCTTCAACATTTTCTTCTTTAAACAAACATATTCATCACTTACTTCATAACCAAAACATCATGTGCAAACATATATATACATATATGTGCATGGCCGAATTTCAAGGTGTCCATAGCCATCCAAAACACAAATTTTAACTAACATGCAAGAAGCATGAACCATGCTCATGAATGCATCATGGCGAATACATCACAATCATGCCCCTTTCAACTTCAATCATGGTTAAACAAAAGAAAACTCAATGTCTTACTCAAGATGGCTACAAAGAAATTTCAAGAGTAGACAATCCATCATTGCATGCATCATCATCAAGCTTCACACTTAGCATGCAATGGCTTTATCACAATATCAACTTTGACCAAATACCACTTCCATGGCATAACAAGGTTTGAACCATGGCTAACATGAACATCAAGTTGGCAACTAAAACATGCATGAATCTCATGACACAATCTCATACATACCTTAATCTTGGTGCAAGTTTAGCCAAATCTCCTTCTAGATCTCTTCTAAACAAATAAAATGAAGCAAAAATCTCTTCTTCCCCTCTAGTTTTGGCTCAAAGAAAGGATGAACAAATTTTTTCTTTCTTCCTTTACAACTCACGGCAATGGGGAGATACCACACTCCACACACATTTTTCTCATTCTTTTCTTACCCATGCTTATTTGTTTATTATTTCTCCTAATGCCCAACAAAACATGTTTCATGACATGTTTAGCCCATATTCTTGGTCATGGCGCACCACCTATAAAAGGAATTTGACATGCAAGTCCATTGTTTTGCATGCATGCTTTAATTAGTCATCACACATTTCCCTATCGTACTTTCAAAGTTCACTACTAAGTCCTTTCTAGTGAAATTCACCTTTATAACACTAAATCAATCATCAAAAATGTCATACATGAGCATACACATATTATAGGCATCAAAATAAATTTCATATTATTTTTATGCCTCGGTTTTCATGGTCCCGAAACCACATTCAGCTAGGGTCAATTTTGGGCTGTCACAACTCTCCCCACTTAAGAAATTTTCGTCCCGAAAATCTTACGTAAATAGGGTTGGGTATCGCTCTTTCATAGAGTTCTCGGTTTCCCAAGTAGCTTCTTCTATCCAGTGCTTGAGCCATAACACCTTCACTAGCGGAACGCTTGTTTAACTCTTTCACTTCCGTGATAGGATACGAATCGGTTCTTCCTCATAACCCATATTGGCTTGAATTTCAACCGATGGACTAATCACGTGCGATGGATCAGATCTATAGTGTCGAAGCATCGAAACATGAAAGACATCGTAAACCTTTTCGAGTTCGAGGGCAAAATCAAGCGATATGCCCTGGGACCGACTTCGCTGGATATCTCATATGGCCCAATGAACCTCGGGCTCAACTTGCCCTTACGGCCGTCGAGTATCTTTTTCCAAGCGATACCTTGAGAAACACTTTATCACCCACGATACTCGATATCCTTACGCTTGGATCCGCGTCGACACCGGCGATCGGAGGCTATCTTGAGACTTTCACGGATTACTTTCACTTTACATTCAGCATCTCTAATCAAATCCACCGAAAATCTTACTTTCACCGAGCTCGGTCCAAAACAATGGTGTACGGCATTTCGATCCGTACAAAGCCTCGTGAGGTGCCATCTTAATACTTGATTGAAAATTGTTGTTGTAGCGAATTCAATCAGCGGCAAATACCGTTCCCATGAACCACTAAACTCGAGGCGCAACATCTCAACATATCCTCAAGTATCTGAATTATCCACTCGGATTGACCATCGGTTTGGGGGTGAAAGCGGTCTTGAAATGCAACTTGGTACCCAAAGCTTCTTGCAACTTTTTCCAAAATCGCGAGGTAAATCTGGATCTCTATCCAACACGATGGAAATAGGCACCCGTGCAATCTCTGATCTGAAAGCGTACAATTGAGCTAATTTGTCCATTGAAAAATCCGTGCGTCAGGGGACAAAGTGAGCCGACTTAGTCAATCTATCTACCACGACCCAAACCGCATCCTTCTTACCGACAATGGCGGTCCGGATACAAAGTCCATTGTGACTCGATCCCATTTCCACTCGGGTATCGTGATTGGTGAAGTAATCACGAAGGCACTTGATGTTCGCTTTCACTTGTTGACATATTAAACATCTCGAAACAAAGTCGGAATGTCTCGTTTCATACCATGCCACCAAAACCAAGCGTTTCAAATCGTTGTACATCTTGTACTCCCGGGTGGATTGCCATTCGGCTACAATGGGCTTCATTGAATGTCGAAATGAGTTCCAAATTCTTTGGAACACACAGATGACTTTTGAACCTCAAACAATCGTCATCATCGATTTGAAACTCCGAGTCCTTGTTGAACACACTCGGCCGTTTGTAGCCAACTCGTCGTCGACTTTACGAGCTTCTCGAATTTGATGTGTCAATAATGGTTTGGCTTTCAATTCAGCCACTAACACACTATCGGTCGAGCAGACAAGTGCACATTCATCGCCAGAGTGAATAACGATTCGACTTTCAAGGCATCCGCAACCACATTCGCCTTTAGGGGTGATAGTCAATGACCAATCATAATCCTTAACAGTTCGAGCAGCGCCTTTTGTGATTTAAGTCTCTTTGGGTCATCAAATATTTGAGACTTTTGTGATCCGAAGTACATGGCACTTCTCACCAAATAAGTAATGTCGCCAAATCTTTAAGTAATACGATGGCGACTAATTCGAGATCATGGGTCGGGATAATTTTTCTCGTCGTGGCTTTAATTGCCTCGACGATAGGCCACAACGCAACCTTAACATCAATACACAACCTAACAAGTAGGGAGGCGTCACTATAGATGACAAACTCCTTGGGATTCGGGTTGCACTCAGAATTGGGGCTTCAGTCAAATAAGTTTTTAGTTGATCGAAACTTTTTCGACATTTCACCGCTCCATTCGAACTTAACATCCTTTTGGAGTAAGCCGTCATCGGCGTGGCTATCGTTGAGAAACCTTTACAAATCGTCGGTAATAACCTAAGAAGCCCCAAAAACTCGAACCTCATTAATATTTCTGGAGGCTTCCAATTAAGTATGGCTGAAATTTTATTGAGATTGACTCGAATACCGTCACGAATACCATGACCCAAAAGCTAACCTCTCTTAACGGAACTCACACTTGCCGAACTTAGCATATAATTGCTTATCGTAAAATTTGCAAAACTAACCTCGAGTGTTTAGCATGTTCGGTCTCATTTCTTGAATAGACCAAGATGTCATCAATGAACATTCGAATCGATCCAAATATGGTGCGAAGATCCGATTCATTAAATCCATAAATACCGCGAGAGTTAGTAAGCCCAAACGGCATCACTAGGAACTCATAGTGACCATATCTCGCTTCGGGCGCCTTGGGTACGTCCGAGATCTCGGATTCGCAATTGATAATAGCCGATCTCAAATCTATTTTCGAGAACACGAGGCTCCCGGTTGATCGAACAAGTCATCGATACGTGGTAACGGGTATTTGTTCTTTATCGTCGCTTATTAAGGCGGCGATAGTCGTCTGTGACCTCATGGTTCCATCCTTCTTTTTCACAAACAACACCGCGCACCCAAAGAACAACTCAGGCGAGCAAAACCTCTATCCACCAATTCTTGCAAGAAACTTAACTCCTTTAATTCTTGGTGCCATACGATCTGAATATCGAAATTAGAGTGGTACGGTACCAATTCGATGCCAAATTCTATTTCCCGAACAGGTGGTAAACAGGCAATTCTTGGAAAACATCCGATTTCACAAACCAGACGCAGTTCGGTTTCTTTTACGATTCCTTGTCATCGAGCACATATACAAAGTGCAACCGCACCCTTTTCTTACATATTTCCGGCCAACATTGCTGATATTCTGGCGCACCCTTTAAGTCCTAGACTCAACCGAATTATCTTGTTATTCGCGCACCTCAAATCGATAGTCTTGATTTTGCAATTTACAACCGCATCGTGCGCGGTCAACCAATCCAAACCAAGAATAACGCCAGATTCATCGAGCGGCAAAAGCATCAAGTCGTAGGAAAACAAGAACCTCGGACACTAGGGACTTTCTTGCACACTTTGTTGACAAGCGTAATGACCCAAGGGGTTTGACACCGAATTACAAACTCGATGAACTCAATAGGCAAAGTCTTCTTGGATGCTAAGGTTTCACATATATAAGAATAAGTAGAACCGGTCAATCAAAGCAATCACATTAGTATTGAAAAGAGTGAAAGTCAGGTAATGACATCTAGAAGGCAGCATCCTCGGCGTCTTGCGTATGGCATAAGTCCTAGCGGGCAGGAGCCTTGGATCGATGGTAGCATCTCTAGATCCTCTCTGACCGCCACTAACATTGCCCACATTTCTAGGTGGCCTACCTCGACGTTAGGTAGCACCGGTTTCCACTTTGACTTACATTTGTTCAAGCATCCTCGGGCAATCCTTCATAAAGTGGTCGGCCGATCCGCACTTATAGCGAGCGATCACGAACCAACAGACTCTGAATGCCATTTGCCACAATGCGAACCTCCGCCTCTCTCTCGCGATCATTTCCCACCAGCGATCGAAGTGACTTGTGTGGTCACGGTCGATCGCGTCCTCGTCAAGAAAAGCGTGGCGCCTCTGACCGGCTCACATCATCTCAAAATCTCGATGCTTGTTGAAGAGACTTTCCGAGACCTCTTTGAAATTCTCCGGTTCCCACATCGACTTTTTGTTTCTCCTTTCTAAGCTCTTGACTTTAGCTCGCTCAACAAGTACTCTGAACTCTCGTATCTCGAGAATGCCAACGAACATCCTTATATCATCATTCAGCCCATCCTCAAGGCGTTTACATAATAGCTTTGGATGATACATTCTCTCAGGCGTGCAGGCTAAGCCTCACAAATTTTCGATTAGTGATGATGGCGACATAGAACCTTGCTTAAGATCAAGAAATTCCCGCTTTTGGTCGATGAATCTCACGATATACTTTTTTTGAACTTCGGTTTGAAAGAATTCCCAAGTCACTTGCTCTCTAGGCACCACAGTCAGTACTCCACCAATGGTAGGACTCATGTAGCAAGGAGATGGTACACTTTAAGCACTCGCGTCAGATAGCAAGATATTCATCGAGCACGGGATAGTGTTGTCCAACCAAATTCAGCTCGCTAGACATCATCATCATCCATAGCTTTAAATTCGGTGGCCCCATGTTTTCGAATCCTATCATTGGGGGCTTACTTGACCTTATTTGGTCAGATTCTGGGAGGTATTGTAGGTGTGAGGGTTTGCATTTGGCGGGAATGGAGGTTGTGGAGCAATGCGTGTTAGTTCGAATATTGGTTAAACCATTCATTCATCACACTATAAAGGCTTGCTTAGCCTCATCATTCGGATTGCTGGCCATAGGTTGAAGTCCGTATTGTCCCTTCTTGTGAGGAAGCGGCGCCATACTCTCCACATCATCACTATCGTTCGGTTGGGATCGGGATCCATTACTATAAACAAACACAAAGTCAAATTGTCGAAATCACCACACTATCGATTCATCATTTAATGGCATGTATAGCTAGACCCCAAACACGTCACGGTAGTCCTAGAATCGACTAAACCGTGGCTCGATACCAATAAAATTGTAACACCGAACCCGAGACCATTGGGTGTAGGACCGCGAGGTTAAAAGCAAATCCACATATTTTGCCCACAATTTGACATTTCCAGTCAGGCTTGAAAACTGCATCACCGTCGCCTTAAAAATCATATCTCGAGTTTCAAAACTCAAAAACTGGTTTTGCAAATTTTCCCTGAATTTAGACTCATATATCCATCCATGGACTTATTGCTAGAATTTTTGGTCGGGCCAATTGGTACAGTTTATTAGTTAAAGTCACCCATGTTACAGGGATCGACTGCTCTGACCTTCGCGCGTTACAACTTGAATATCTCTCTACACAGGGCTTTAATACTGGTGCCGTTTGTTTCTAATGAAACTAGACTCAAAATTGAATCTGTACATATAAATCACGACTCCTAATTCTTTTTTATAATTTATAGTAAATTTTAAAAGTTGCGATAGGGGACCCAGAAACCTGGCCCTGTCTCACAATAGCTTTAATATCTCTTAACATGTAACTCCTATGACCTTTTCGTTTCTTCCATATGAAAATAGACTCATCAAGGTTCATTTACATAGCTTATTCACTATTTAATACCATTCCTACAAATTTTGGTGATTTTCACATTCACGTCACTGCAGCTGGCAGCTGTGTTTTAAGGTAGGTCTTACCTAGTTTGTAGTCTCCATGAACCAACTAGTCTTGCCATACATAGGTTCACATATGATCATTTTAACCATACCAATGGCTGATCATGTGACCAACATTCCCATTTCAATCCATAATCACATCATGACACCATATATATATATATATACAAACCGCAAATAGTCTAAGTTAAATTCCACTTTTACGAGCCATTTTCGCATGGCGATACATATACATCACAACATATTTAAACCAGCAAGGGGTAGTCCTATACATGCCATTTCAAAGTTCAACCAAAAATTTATACCAAAATGGAGGCTTTGATAGTTTGGATGACCGACTTTAATGATCGAATCCGATGCTATCGAGCACAATCTATAAAAGCAGCAAACAGCAGGGGTAAGCATTTTTATGCTTAGTAAGTCTTAAGGAATAAAATCAGCTTTAATTAAAGCAATACATTCACATGGCCAAATGCATCATTTCATTAATACACATTCACATAATCATTCTTACTTCACACTTCATCATTATATACTTTCACAAGGTATCAACCAATTCAATAGCTGAAATTAGTTAGTCGTCGGCGAATGTTGCTCAAACATGTCGACTTTCCAATGCACATATAAACATACCTTATTCTTTGGGCTTTTCGAATGCCAATTGAATTCATTACAGCAACCAACACTCACCTCCAGCCCATGCTTCTTGAATACAACCGGATATAACCACGTGCACGAATGCCTTGGTCTTAGCCGGATGAAACGACTCGCCTGAATGCCTTGGTCTGCTTGGATGTAGCCGCTTCACAATTGCCTTGGTCTTAACCGGATATAATTTCCAGCAATAACGTCTTCGGGACTTAGCGGGATATCATTCAATTGCTCATGCACACATACATCAATAATTATTAGACATTCATATTTCATTTTCAGGTTACTAAGGCTCAAACACAAATATAATCACTAGCATAATGCGCCGGACTTAGCCGGGTATCATTCAAATACTCATACACACATAAATCAATAATCAATACACATCCATATTTCATTTCACATAATTCAAGTAGGGTCACTTCTTGAGGACCCTCGGATGTTGTCGAACGGCTTTTCGGCTATTCGATCACTTTTCCTTCCTTGTCCAATTGTGGCCCTCTAAGCTCTTGAGCTAATTCAAACAAATTTAATTTATTAATACCTCATTATGCTAGCTTATGGCGAATATGACAAGGTTTAAATGGTCATATGGCCCTTTTCTTAGTACACAATGGTCATGCACATTTTATACTACATCAAGCAATTCAATACAATCCATTCAAGCATCAAGGAAAAGCTAAGGCCATCAATCGGCTACTTAAGGCGAACATACATGTCCAATTTGAGGCCAATTATAACTTAACACACAAAACAGCATGCATTTTTACTAGTTAATGCATATTGTGGCTCAATACTTATAATACATCATCAAGCACTCATATGGCCGATTATACTAGTCATACTACCAAATCAACAATAAATTCCAAGATTTCCACATCATAGGTATTCTAGGCCAAATGTACTTGCAATTTCACAAACATTCTTCAACATTTTCTTCTTTAAACAAACATATTCATCACTTACTTCATAACAAAACATCATGTGCAAACATATATATACATATATGTGCATGGTCAATTTCAAGGTGTCCATAGCCATCCAAAACACAAATTTTAACTAACATGCAAGAAGCATGAACCATGCTCATGAATGCATCATGGCCGAATACATCACAATCATGCCCTTTCAACTTCAATCATGGTTAAACAAAAGAAAACTCAATGTCTTACTCAAGATGGCTACAAAGAAATTTCAAGAGTAGACAATCCATCATTGCATGCATCATCATCAAGCTTCACACTTAGCATGCAATGGCTTTATCACAATATCAACTTTGACCAAATACCACTTCATGGCATAACAAGGATTTGAACCATGGCTAACATGAACATGAAGTTGGCAACTAAAACATGCATGAATCTCATGACACAACCTCATACATACCTTAATCTTGGTGCAAGTTTAGCCAAATCTCCTTCTAGATCTCTTCTAAACAAATAAATGAAGCAAATCTCTTCTTCCCCCTTGTTTTGGCTCAAAGGATGGATGAACAAATTTTTTTCTTTCTTCCTTTACAACTCACGGCAATGGGGAGATACCACACTCCACACACATTTTTTTCATTCTTTTCTTACCCATGCTTATTTGTTTATTATTTCTCCCTAATGCCCAACAAAACATGTTTCATGACATGTTTAGCCCATATTTCTTGGTCATGGCCGCCCACTATAAAAAGAATTTGACATAAGTCCATTGTTTTGCATGCATGCTTTAATTAGTCATCACACATTTCCCTATCGTACTTTCAAAGTTCACTACTAAGTCCTTTCTAGTGAAATTCACCTTTATAACACTAAATCAATCATCAAAATGTCATACATGAGCATACACATATTATAGGCATCAAAATAAATTTCAAATTATTTTTATGCCTCGGTTTTAGTCCCAAAACCACATTCAGACTAGGGTCATTTTGGCTGTCATAGTTTTCTTTGGGTTTGGCATTTTTCTTATTCGCTTTTACAGGATAGTTATATCACTTTTTGCACTTCGGTTTTAACTATTGGTTTCATCTTAGGTGACTTCTCCATCTTCCCTCCCTCTTCTAGTTTTTGGTGAGAATAACTTGTCTCTTTTCTTTCTACACCTCTTTTCTTTAACCACTTCTCTTATCATCATTCCCTTCTTTTGATCTGTACCAAATACTTATTCTTTTCTCTTCTTTCCTCTTATAACCTTTTCACCCTTTGTACCGTGGCGTTAACTTCTTTTTTACCTCACTTACGGCTTTTATAGATCTTGGGCAATCGGTAGGTGTTTGTCTCCCCTCTCTTTCTTTTCTTTTTGTGGTGTGGTAATCTCTTTTATACCTTCTTCTGCCGTTTATGGCTAGGAACTGTAGTCTTGAACCTTGCCTTTATCTTTTGGATTCTCACTTGGAATATGGACGATTGTTTTATTTCACAAGATTTCATGTTTTGATGAAGTTATATTGGTTCAATCTATATGTGATCAATATTGATATAGGTTAATGGAGTTCGGTTGTATGCGATTCGATCAAGGTGGTATTCACCTTTGTCAACAATTCATTCGGGTTAATCTCACTCTTGCAAGTAAGGCAAGTGTTGGTGTAGTAATTTTGATAAGAGTAGAAAGGGATGTTAATCCTATTGCTTTGACTAATGGAGTATTTTTGGTGGAGTGTAGGCTTTGGACTCGAGGGCTATTTGCGTAACCGTTTAATGTGTAATCCTGCCCTCAATGATAAGCCGCAAAAAACTTCGACATTTGAGGCCTCACAGGCGTGTGATCGCTCATGTGGTAAACCATTCCCACATCAAGGGTGATAGATTGTAGAAGCCACCATGAGGCGTTCTGTATTGGGGTTGTTCTGGGCCTTGATGGGCAAAATGGGGTATGTGGGCCCAATAGGCTCGTGGGCTCCCACGGATATAATTTCTGATAAGTGACAAATAATGAACTGGACTATAGTGTTCACATAGTTGTGGTGAAATTGGCTAAATGGGCCACATGAGCGTGTGGGCTATTTGGGTTAAGTAATGGACCTTGGGCCCATTTTCACCGCTTTTGACCATCTAGGTTACTTGAGTGGCTCGAGGCGACGTGAGACCATCTATGAGGTCATAATCATCTTGGGACCCCAAAATTTGTAAAATGACCAAAATACCCCAAAGGTAAAATGGTGCTTTGCCCCGGGGTGGCCCGATTTGTGTGTGATTTGTATGGTGATTTTGTGAATGACATTCGGATACATGACATACTACTTGGGATTGGGATATTGTTATAGAAAAGAAATCGTATTGGTGGTTGTGCACATATTCTCGATATTAGCGACTTTGTTGCGACTCTAGTTAGTGTTGCAATGGTGCTAACACTTAAGTGTAGGGGATGGCGTGGGTGATTTATTCCCACGGTAGTGTAAGGGTTGACGGAGGCAATCTGAGGTTGAGTGGGTTATCATGCATTATTCATATGGGTTTGATATTGAAATGGGCTGGGCCCAACTAATACTAGTTACGATATGGGCTAGGCCCAACGATATTGATTACGAGATAGGCTAGGCCAAGTAAGACTGTGATGGGTTGAGACCAAATGTTAATGAATCGGGCTTTGGCCATATATTACAATTGGACTACTATTCTTAGGATGGGGCTCAAGCCAGAATGGTTCTAAATTCTATTTTTGATATTGTTTGGATGCTAGGGATTACACACTGAGTTTTCATAAACTCACCCTATTTATTAACTGCAGTAATCCCAAGCGATAGATGGATCGATCTTGAGGGACTCGTGAGCAGTCACTACCGCTTATGTTTTGATTTGTTTATTTATTGTTGCATATTTTTTATTTGGGTTGTATGTCTGCCTCTTTTAATTCTGGTTTTTATTTTAAACTTTGGGATTTTATCTACTATGTTTTATAATTGTTAGAAGTAGATCGCAATTTTCCAAAGCAACAACTATTTTCAAAACACTACGTTTTCTCAACATAACTTTTAAACATCACGTTTTAATAAATCGGTTGTTTTCAAAATTAGCTTCGTAACTTGGTAATTCTTGGAAAAACATCCGGGTATTCACAAACCACCGCGGATTAGTTTCTTTTCCAATTTCTTATCATCAAGTACGCCATAGGTGTGCTTACCCTTTCTTACATGTTTACGGGCCAACATTGTTGATATTACTGGCAACCCTTTAAGTCCATAGACTCTTTCGGATTATCTCGTTATTAAGCACCTCAAATCAATAGTCTTGCTTTTGCAATTCACACCGCATCATACGGTCAACCAATCCAAACCAAGAATAACATCAAATTCATCAGCGGCAAAAGCATCGGGTCCGTGAGCGGGACCCTCGGATTACTGGGGACATTTCTTGCACACTTTGTCGACAAGCACGTAACGACCCAAGGGATTTGACACCGTTCTGAACTCGAGGAGACTCATAGGTAAAGTCTTCTTCGATGCTAAGGTTTTGCATATATAAGAATGAGTAGAACCGGGGTCAATCAAAGCAATCACATTAGTATCAAAGAGAGAAAGTACCGTTGATAACATCGTGGAGGATGCTTCCTCTCGTGCGGATGGCATATGCCCTAGCGAGTCTGGTCTCGGATCGAATAGCCGTGTCGGTGGCCCCTCTCTGACCTACTACCTCTGAAATTCTTGGTGGTCTACCTCTGGCATGTCATTCCACTAGGTCTTGCACCTTGCATCCTATTCTTCTCATCAAGCTCCGTGCAATCTCTAATGAAGTGGTCCTTGAACCGCATCCAACAAGCCTATTGGTGGACTTACCCCAACATTCACCTATGTGTCTTCTCCCACATTGGGGCATTCAGTTTCTCTTGGCGGTTATGGCCACACTAGCTACAAAAGCTCGGGTTCGCTCATGGATCGTGCTCTAATGGAAATTCCCTGATCGTCCTCGATTTATTGGTGTCCACTGAACTTTTTACAACCGAGAACGGAGCTTTACTGTCGATCTTTGCGATAGTCTCAAATTCAAATCTTCTTCTTCTTTTCCAAGTTCCTCGCGCACCGAGCTCGTTAAACTAGTGTTCACGAATTCTTTTATCTCCAAAATACCCACTAGTAGCTTTAGATCTTCATTCAATCCTTCTTCAAACCTCTTGCACAGCAACCTCATCAGCCACACCTTCCGGGCATACCGACCGGTCTTATGAACTCATGTTCAATGACGGTCTCATACGGCCTTGCTTGAGTTCCAAGAATTCCTTCGCTTTTGATCGATGAACCGTTGATTAATATATTTCTTTGAACTCCGTTTGAAAGAAATCCCAATAACTCGTTCGTTTGGAACTATGAAATCAAGGTCCTCCACCAATAGTAGGTGAGTCTACATGTGAGGATATAGCACACTTTAGACATTCATCGGTGTGCATGATAGTTCATCAAACACCAATGGTGTTATCAAGCGAACTTCTTTCCATCATGGTGCTATATTACTGAACTCTTCAGCCTTCTAATCAAGCCTCTGGTGGCTTACATCCTCCAGGTTAGTGGCAGTGGCATTACCAGGTTGGTTTATTCATTAGAACATTGAACACATCATGGTAATGAAACATCTAGCCTTCACCCTGATTATTCGCGAGATGGTGAGGTTCAACAGTGGCGTCCTTGTGCAGGAGCAGCCGCTACACTTTCAACGTCATCCATAGGTTCTCTCTGCAGGTATCCATTTACTAATCAAAACAATAATTTTAACAGTGAGAGTCATCACACATTTAAACATTAACATTAAGGCATGTATAGCTAGACTCATACGTGCTACGGTGATCCTAGAACCGACTAAACCATAGCTCTGATACCAATAAAATTGTAACACCCCAAACCCGAGACCGTCGCCGGAGTCGAACACGAGGTGTTAACGGACTTCAAACCACTTATTGAGAATTTCGGACAAAAGCTTGTTAATCTGTGTACTAGTCGCTTCAAAAATCATAACTTGAGTTTTACAACTCGAAAATCAGTTTTGTAATTTTTCCTGAAACTAGACTGACATGTCCATCTATAGATTTTTTTCTAGAATTTTGGTCGAGCCAATTAGTACAGTTTATTAGTTAAATTCTCCCATGTTACGGGGTCGACTACACTGACCTTCGTGCGTTACAACTCGAATAAGCCCTGTGCAGGGCTTCAATACTGATGCCGTTTGTTTCTATAGAAACTAGACTCAAAGAGGAATTTATACATATGGTATGACTCCTAATTATCTCTGGTTAATTTATAATGAATTTTCAAAGTCGGAACAGGGAATCCAGAAACCGTTCTGGCCCTGTTTCACGAAAACCAAATATCTTTTAACATACAACTCATATGACTGTTTCGTTTCTTCCATATGAAAATGGATTCATCAAGGTTCATTTACATAATTTATTCACTATTTAATTCTATTCCTACTATTTTTAGTGATTTTCACATCCACATCACTGTTGCTGCCAGCATCTATTTCTAGGGTAGACTTTCTCTAACACATAGTTTCTATGATTCAACCACCCCTTTTCATATATAGTCCAAAATATAATCATGATGACCCATTCTAATGGCTGGTCATTGCCAAACATTTCCGTGCTTCTTAATGAGCATATACATACCAAATGATTATAACATTATGCTCAAAACATTTATCGCCATTTTCGCATGGCTATTCAAAATTTACATACCAAGTTCAAACAAAACATAATAGCCTATACATGCCGTAATGTACTCCAAGACCAACTGAAGAAAATACCAAAAGTTGTTAGCCGGTGTGATGACTTCGATGACGGTCCCGATCGCAAAAGTCGAGTCAAAGAAACCTAAAATAGGTGACAAGCAAACACCGAATGAGTATATAACTCGATGAAGTCATAAGCAATGCACTAACAACCATTAATAACATTATCGCAAGAGGAAACAAAATGGAGCGAGGCTAATTACTCCATTCAAACCGAACTATACCATAGTTCCTTAGACCTTCGATTCAATCATACATCTACATGACCTTTCACTCATTCGCGATAATTCTTATGTACGTGACTTCAATTTACATTGTCACATAGGTTCAAACTTACCAAGCTCAACTCCAAATATAAACATAAGCCTATTAGCCATGAACTCAAGGTACTTACCCGACCTTCCGCTGTCAACTGGTCAACTCAATGTCGCACACTTTCGGTGTCAATAGTGATTCAAAAGCATATGAGTCCAACTTTCGGTGCTATATAATCAACTCGCACACTTAGTGCTATATGATCAAACTCGCACTTAGTGCTGTACAAATTTTAAACCCACACATTAGTGCCATTCTCATGATCACAAATGTTTATACCCTTGCACTTAGTCCGAAATCAACAACTCAATACTTCTCACCTCTTTTCTTTTCATTCAATACTTTCATCACCACATACATACATGTATATAAATTTATCATTCCTTTCGCATAATTACATAGACACTATGTCTATTTAAATCAATACAAAATATATGCTTAGTGACCTACCTTGTGTTGGGTAAAACAGCAAGTCCGTCGGCTACTCGATGACCTTTGTCTTTCCCTTGCTTGATTCTCCTTCTTTAACTCCTTGAGCTTAATCAATAAATCAACTAGTTTAACCATCTTCCTAAACATTCATAATTCAATTACACATGCATATGTATGTTTGTATATTCGCAACCATCCTCACTTATTACCCATTTAGTCAATTATCTAAGCCAAGATAAGGCTTTCGGTTGCCTCTAACCGAATACATGCACACCAATCTACTTCATTTGGCGAATATGCATGTCTATGTTGAGGCCAATTTTACAATACCACACAAAAAAACAGCATACATTTTACTAACTAACATTACATATTGTAGCTCAATACACATCTCTCATTTACTACATGACCGAAACATCATCACAAGCAAATATACACCTTGAAATAGTATATATGTCATACCAATTCATCATGTGCAAACACATATTCATGTAGGTGCAAGGGCGAATCTCAAGTTGTTTATATCCAAATATAAACACATATCCAAAGCAAATCTTACCTACCATGCAACATGCATGAATCATACTTATGGATATACCATGACCGAATACATCACAACACCATAATTTTGGTCATGATTAAGCAAGAACTTAATGTCTTACTCAAAAATACTAAAAAGAAAGTCCAAGAGCCATCAATCCCCATCACATATACCATTAACAAGCTTCATATTTAACATGCAATGGCATTAACACAAAATCCACCTTGGCCAAATACCATCCCCATGATATAACAAAGATTTGAACCATGGGCTAATAAGAACATCAAGCTAGTAACTAAAACATGCATGAATCTCATGGCACAACCTCAAACATACCTTAATCTTGATGCAAGTATAGCCAAACCCTTCCTAATCCTCTTCCAAACCAAACATGAAGCAAAAATTCCCTCTTCTTCCTTAGGATTTTCGGTCAAGAGAATGAAAGGATGATCAATTTTTTCTTTCTTTTCTTCAATACACGGCAATAGGGGGTTCACTCACACACATTTTTTTTTCTTTTATTACCCATGCTTATTTGTTTATTTCTTTTCTCCTAATGCACCAACAAAACATGTCTATGACTGTTTTGCCCATCCCTCATTGTCATGGCCGGCACCTCTTATAAAGAGGGATATTTGACATGCAAGGCCATTGTTTTGCATGCATGCTTTAATTAGTCATTACACATTCCCTATCATACTTCCAAAGTTTTCTACTAGGTCCTTTCTAGTGAAATTCATTTATAACTCTAAATCAAAACATCAAAATGTCACACATGAGTTAACATATATTATAGGCAATAAAATAAATATTAAATTATTTTTATGCCTCGGTTTTGTCAGTCCCGAAACCACATTGACTAGGGTCGCTTTAAAGTGTCACAACTCTCCCCCTTAAGAAATTTTTCGTCCCGAAAATCTTATGATAAATAGATTTGGGTATCGCTCTTTCATAGAGTTCTCGGGTTCCCAAGTAGCTTCTTCTATCCGTGTTTGAGCCATAACACCTTCACCAAGAACCCTTTTGTTCGCAACTCCACTTCACGAGCTAGGATACGAATGGTTCTTCTTCATAACTCATATCGGCTTGAATTTCAACCTTCGATGGACTAATTACGATGCGACGGATCGGATCTATAGCGTCGCATCGAAACATGAAAGACGTAGTGAATCTTTTCAAGTTCGGGGAAAAATCGAGACGATCATGGCGGACCGACTCGTTCGGATATCTCATATGGCGATGAACCTCGACTCAATTTGCCCTTAAATCTGAGTATCTTTTCCAAAGCGAAACTTTAAGAAACACTTTATCTCCACGATACTCAATGTCTTTTGTTTCAGATCCGCGTCGACTTGACGATCGGAGGCTATCTTGATTTTCACGGATTACTCTTACTACATTAGCTTTTATCAAATCCACTCGAAAATTTTGCTCTCAAGGCTCGGTCCAAAACAATGGTGTACGGCATTTACGCGTATAAGGCCTCGTAAACGCCATCTTAATACTTGATTGAAAACTATTGTTGTGGCGAATTCAATCAAAGGTAAATATCGTTCCCATGAACCACTGAACTCGAGGATGCAACATCTCAACATATCCTCAAGTCACAATTATTTCCGGATTGACCATCGGTTTGGGTGGTGGTCTTTGAAATGCAACTTGGTACCCAAAGCTTTTAATTTCTTCCAAAATCGCGAGGTGAACCTCGGATCTCTATCAAACATAAATCGGTACCGTGTAATCTCACTCGAAAGCGTACAATTCACTAGTTTATCCAATGAAAAATCCATGCCTGAGGATAAAGTGGCCGATTTAGTCGATCTATCAACAACAACCGTCATCCTTCTTACTAGTTGACAATGGCGGTAGGGACACAAAGTCCATTGTGACTCGATCGCATTTCCACTCGGGTATCATGATCGGTGAAGTAACCACAAGGCACTTGATGTTCGCTTTCACTTGTTGACATATTAAACATCTCGAAACAAAGTCGGATGTCTCTTTCATACCATGCCACCAAAATCGACATTTCAAATCGTTGTACATCTTCGTACTCTCCGGGTGAATTGACATTCGGCTACAATGAGCCGTTCGAATCATCGAAATGAGTTTTGAATTTCTTGGAACACACAAACGATTTACGAACCTCAAACAATCGTCATCATCAATTTGAAACTCCGATTCCTTGTTGAACACACTTTCGCCGTTTGTAACCAACTCATCGTCAACTTTAAAGCTTGCAATTTGATGAGTCAATAATGGTTTGGCCTTTAATTGGCTATTAACACATTGTGGTAGGATAGACAAGTGTACATTGCTCTCGTAAATAAGCGGTGATTTACGGCAAAGGCGTAACCCACATTAGCCTTTCCGGGTGATAATCAATGACCAGCTCATAATCTTTCAACAACTCAAGCCAATGTCTTTGTCTCGATTTAAGTCTCTTTGAGTCATCAAATATTTGAGACTTTGTGACCGAAAATACATGGCACTTCTTACAAATATAAGTAATGTATATTTTCAAAGCGAATCGATGGCGGCTAATTCGAGATCATGGGTCGGATAATTTTTCTCATGTGGCTTTAATTGTCTCGACGCATAAGCCACAACTCGACCTTCTTGCATCAATCGCAACCTAACCCAAGTAGGGAGGCATCACTATAGATGACAAACTCTTTATCGATTATTTGTATACTAATCTTTGGAGCTTAGTCAAATGAGTTTTCAATTGGTGAAACTTTTCGACACTTTTCGTCCATTCAAACTTGACATCTTTAAAGCGGTTCGTCATGGGTGTGGCTATCATCGAGAATCCTTTTACAAACCGTCATTGTGTAAGCAAGTCAACTCAGAACCTCGGTAATATTTCTTGGAGGCTTCCGGTTAAGTATGGTTGAAATGCTCGAGATCGACTTGAATACCGTCGGATACCACATGACCCAAAGCTAACCTCTCTTAACGAACTCACACTGAACTTAGCATATTGCTTATCCGTAAAATTTGCAACACTAATCAGGTGCTCCATGTTCGTCTCATCTCTTGAATAGACCAAGATGTCGCCATCGATGAACACAACTACTGAAGATCCAAATACGGTCGAAGATCCATTCATCAAATCCATAAATACGAGGGCATTAGTGAGCCCAAAGCGTCCTAAGAACTCGTGAGTGACCATATCTCGTTCAGGCGGTTTGGGTATGTCCGAATCCCAAATTCATGGCGATAATAGCCCGATCTCAAATCTATTTTTGAGAACAACGAGGCTCCTTGATTGATCGAACAAATCATCGTCTGGAAGCGGATATTTGTTCTTTATTGTCACTTTACTAAGTGGCGATAGTCGATGCACACCTCATGGTTCCGTCCTTCTTTTTCAAACAACAACGGTGCACCCAAGGTGAAAAACTTGGTCGGCCGAAACCTCTATCCGTCAACTCTTGCAAGCCGTTTCAACTCCTTCAACTCGGTTGGTGCCATACGATCTGAGCTATCGAAATGGCGTAGTCCCGTACAAGCTCAATACCAACTCTACCAAAGTCCATTGTGACTCGATCCCATTTCCACTGGGTCGTGATTGGTCAAGTAATCTCAAGGCACTTGATGTTCACTTTCACTTGTTGACATATTAAACATCTCAAACAAAGTCGGTGTCTCGTTTCATACCATGCCACCAAAACCGACGCGTTTCAAATCGCTGTACATCTTATACTCCTCGTGGATTGCCATTCGGCTACAATGGGCTTCATCAGAATTATCGAAATGAGTTCCAAATTTCTGGAACACACAGATGACTTTGAACCTCAAACAATAATCCTCGATTTGAAACTCCGAGTCCTTGTTCGAACACACTCGGCCGTTTGTAGCCAACTCGTGCGTCGACTTTACGAGCTTCTCGAATTTGATGTGTCAATAATGGTTTGGCTTTCAATTCAGCCACTAACACACTATCGGTCGAGCAGACAAGTGCACATTCATCGCCAGAGTGAATAACGATTCGACTTTCAAGGCATCCGCAACCACATTCGCCTTTAGGGGTGATAGTCAATGACCAATCATAATCCTTAACAGTTCGAGCAGCGCCTTTTGTGATTTAAGTCTCTTTGGGTCATCAAATATTTGAGACTTTTGTGATCCGAAGTACATGGCACTTCTCACCAAATAAGTAATGTCGCCAAATCTTTAAGTAATACGATGGCGACTAATTCGAGATCATGGGTCGGGATAATTTTTCTCGTCGTGGCTTTAATTGCCTCGACGATAGGCCACAACGCAACCTTAACATCAATACACAACCTAACAA
>NW_026440552.1:0-20154 GCF_025698485.1 Gossypium arboreum
CGGTAAAGAGTTCCAAGATGTTTTTCGGGAGGAGCTTCGAGGATTGCCTCCAAACCAGAAGTTGAGTTTGGAATAGATTTATTACTGAGCAGTACCATTGTCTATCGCACCGTATAGAATGGCACGAAGGAGTTGGTAGAGCTAAAGGCACAAATTCAAGAGTTGTTGGATAGAGGCTTTATTAGGCCAAGCGTGTCTTCATGGGGAGCGCTGGTGCTATTCGTGAAGAAGAAGGATGGTACAATGCGGATGTGCATTGATTATCGCCAATTGAGCAAACGATAATTAAGAATAAGTATCCTGCAGAGGATTGACGAGCTATTCGACTAGCTTAGAGGAGCTTCTGTATTTTCTAAGATCGACCTTCGATTTGGTTATCGTTAGTTAAGGGTTAAGGAGTCAGATATCCATAAGACGGCATTCAGGACTCGGTATGGTCATTACGAGTTTTTGGTTATGCCATTTGGATGACGAACGCTCGCAGCGTTATGGATCGATGAATCATGTGTTCCAACCATTTTTAGATCAATTTGTAGTCGTCTTATTGACGATATCCGTATATTCAAAGCTGAAGCGAAACATGATGAGCATCTCCAGTATAGTCTTTGTAAGTATTAAGGAGAATGAACTCTTTGCGAAGTTCAGAAGTGTGAATTTTCGTTGAGGGAGGTAACTTTCTCGGGACATGTGGTCTCTTGAGGGATTAAAGTGGACCCTCGAAAATTAAAGCGATTTGGAATGGAAGCCGCCTAGGTCGGTTCGAAATACGAGTTTTCTAGGATGGCGGGATACTCTGAAGGTTTGTGGAAGGTTTTTCTATGATGGCAGCACCTCTAGCAAAACACATAAGGAAAGAGTACCGTTTGTATGGACTAAGAAACAGAGGAAGCTTTTGAGAAGTTGAAGAAAGTTCTAACTGAAGCACTGAGTTGATTCGATGAGTCTGGGAAGGATTTTAGTGTGTCGAGTGGCGCATCACACGTGGGTTTGGGCTGCGTGTTAATGCAAGAGGGTAAGGTGGTTGCATATGCATCACGATAGCTTAAGCCTCATGAGGGAAACTATTTGACTCATGATTTAGAGTTGGCGATGATATTTGCACTTAAGATTTGGAGACATTACTTATGCAGAGAAAGGTGTATTATATAACGACCATAAGAGTCTTATGTATTTGTTGACTCAAAAGGAGCTGAACCTTAGGCAAAGGAGATGGATTGAGTTGCTTAAGGATTATGATGTTCAATCGAGTATCACCCAAGCAATGCTAATGTGGTAGCCGATGCTCTAAGTCGTGAGAGTCATTCGATCCGAGAGTAATGTTTGCTCAGTCGAGTCGTATAATGATGGAAGTCATTGGTTGAGTTGCAAGTGAGGCCAACCTAGTTGGATCAGATTAAGGAAAAATAGTTGAACGATAAGTCTTTGGTGCTCGTTTTCAACAAGTTAAGGAAGGAAACTTACGAGTTTGGGAGCGAAGAGACGATACAAAGCAATACCCTCATCTGTTTGGATTAGGTAAATTTCGAGACGAAATTTCTTTAAGGAGGGTAGAATTATAGCGCCCAATTTTCGAATTCGTGAATGTTGACAAAATTTCATGCTTTGATTTTGTCATTTGTGAGTGAAATTATGAAATAGGACCTATGTGAAAATGTTTGAAAATGCTATAGGCTAAATTGAAGTGGCCAAATAAATAGGAGTGCAAAATAGGAGGATTTGCATGATAAACCTCCCATTTTACATGAAGTGGCTAGCCATCATGTTGTTGTAGACAAAATGTACACTTGATATCCATAATTTATGGTACAAATTGATACAAATTGATAATAGGTTAGGTAAATGTTTCATGATAATAGGTTAGGTAAATGTTCCATGATAATAAGTTAGGTAAATGTTCCATGATAATGGGTTAGGTAAATGTTTCATGTTAAGAATTTCATGTCTTTTTGTATTAAAGAATTAAATGGATGAAATATGAAGTTTTATTAAAAGAAAAGGGTGAAAAGAACAAAGTTTTGTCCATCTTTGTTCATCATAGCTGAAAGTTAGAGAAGAGAAAGGAGGGAGGAAGCTCTTGAGTATTCGGTCATTAAGAGGAGGAAAATTGAAGGTAAGTTCTTGGTACCTTGCTTCTATTTTGAGGTTCATGAGTTCTTCTTGATTCTACCTTAACTCTTGAAGTATATTTTGATTTTTGGTTGTGTTGTGAGCATTTGGTCATGAATTAAAATGAAGGAAATGGTTGTTGTTTCATGTTCTTTTGATGAAAAATGGAAGATATATGAAGTTGAGCCAAATAAATGAGCATGCATGTGCCTTAGATGCTAAAGGGAAAAATCAGCTAACATGTTGTGCTTTAAAATGATGAAATGAAGATTATGCTTAAGTAAAAATCATAGATATGTGATGATTGATTGGTGATATACATGTTTAAATAACATGCATGCAAGATAGGTGTATGAAAGAGTGATTTGGTAATAAATCTGCTTGGGACAGCAGCAGTAATGTGACTTTGGAAAATCACCATAAATTGTGGGAGATGAATTAGAAGCTGAATAAATTATGTAATTAAAGCTTATTGAGTCTAGTTTCTAATGAAATAAACAAGAACATATTTCAAATTCTGTACAATGAGAAATTTGATTTGTAATGAAGGGTAGTCAGATTAGTCAAACAGTGAAACATGGGAAACTTTGAGAAAATTCTGGTATTGATTGGCTAAACCAAAAATTCTGAAAATTTTATGGATAGAAGATATATGAGTCTATTTTTATGGAAAATTAACGGCACATGATTTGGAGTTTCGTAGCTCCAGTTATAAATGATTTAGTGACTGTTGCTCACTAAGACAGCTTGCAGTGAAATTATGATTATGTGGTAAACATTGACAAAAATTTGTTAATGAGTTGCTTATTGATTTCTTATAAGCTTACTATGATCTGTAGGTGTGGTTGGTCGAATATTGTAAGGGGTTAATCGTGAGTTCAGTATTTGAATAGTTAGATTAACGTGTTAGTAATCCAATTGTAGGCGGTTCGTGTGTGGATCTCGTGAGCATATCGTGCAAAGCAGTGTGTAACTAACACCTCTTTCTTAGTCTAGATCGGCAAAAGCGAAAAGCAAATCTTGAAACCGGTATTTTGTAGATTTGCGAGTGTCGAATGCTCATGAGGTAAATCGATTAATGTTTTGTAAGTGCAATGTTTGGACGCAAAGTGCATGATTTACGTGCCTCGATATTTTTGGGTTTAATGGGCCAAAATTGGAATGATGGGCCAGACGGGCCCAATTCAATAAGAACCCTCGATGCGTGATTATGTTAGTACGTGAAAAGTAGGAATATGCATGAAAAACCTAAAATAGATAAATTCATGAAATACCTTTAAAAGTGGAAAATTTACAGTTTACCCCTAGTAGATAAATTAGAAATACCCTAGGGTTAAATTGACCTAAATGCATGTTTGTTGTTGTTATTTATTGCATGCCATGTTGTTATTATCGATGCATGGGATTGGGATATTAACGGAAGAATGAAAGTGGCTTGTCCACGTCTTGGAGGCTTTGCCTCAATTCTTTGATAGCAGCTGACAAGAGCTAGCTGTGGAGTGTTAAATTTGGGTGGGTTGAGCTATTCCCACATGGAGTGTATGGCTGGTCGGGTGGAGTGTAGTGGTTGGTGGGTTGAGTAGTTTCCCAAATGGGCTTGCATATGTTCTTGATGTTGCATGTATTTTGAAATGGGCCTATGGGCCATATTGTTATCTGAATCTGGGCTAAGGCCCGGTTTATTGTAATTTGAAAAGGGCTCTAGCCTAGTACCACTTTTACTGAATGGGCTTAGGCCCAATAGGCTTGGTGACTTGGGTTTTGAATGGGTTTTCCTTACACCTTTGAGTTTCCCCAAACTCACCCCTTTTATTTTTCATCCATGCAAAATCCCAACCATAGTGGGCTTGGGTGTGAGAATTGAAGTACCAGTTCGAAAGTTTGATTTTCTTCGGTGAGCTGGACATCCTTTTATTTACGTTTGAAGTTTTGGGTTTTAAATGTAATAAGGCGCTTAATTATTTTTGATGGTTTTAATATGTATTACTAAGATAGGTATTACTTATTTTAATGTTGAAATTGGATAGCTTTAGGCGTTTTCAAAAAACAACAATTGATTTCAAAATAACCGACAACAAGCAAAGCTTCCAATGAAAGTATTTTCCAAAATTAATCACTTTTCCTAAAATGACTTAATCAAATCGGTTTCCTAGAAATATCCATGGCGTTAAGGTGTGAAAATGGCGGTATGCATGTCTAGGATTGGATCCGAAGGAGCTTGGTATAGCGATCCGATGGACTCACCACCTCTTTAGGTTTCCTACGGTGCCGGCTTCCATTCACTTTAGCCCAATGAATTAATCTTTTGAACATCAAATCGATTTTACGGACTTAGAGTGGAAACTTTTTTAAGTTTTGATGTGGCATGCGGATCCGCCATAAACTTCTAAGGGGTTTGGGGTGCTACCTTATGACAACTCTTTCCCATCCATCTCGAGGATCAAAGCTCCTCTGAGAATGCCTTCTTCGACTCGGTCCTTCCAGTTTGGTGCCCTTTTCCTCCAGGTCTTTTTGTATTGGGAGAATCTTTCCGACGAGTTCTCCTTCATGGAATTCTCTTGGTCGTACCTTCTTGTCATGGGTGCGATCATTCTCTTTGGTACATTTGCTCGTGATAAATTGCCCTTAGGCGTTTCTCTTCAATGAGGTTCAAGCGATCGTATCGAGCTCGAACCCATTCTGCTTCAACTTTGATTCCATCAATACTGCAGAGAGGGATCTCAACCTCGATAGGTAGCAGACTTCCATGCCATAGACTAGAGAAAGGAGTTGCTCCGTAGATGTTACCGGATACGATATGCAAACAAAGCAAATGGAAGTTTCTCGTGCCAATCTTTATATGTCTCGATCATTTTCCCAATGATCCTCTTGATATTCTTGTTGGCGCTTCATGCCCTTCATTTTGGCGATAGGGGAGAATTATGATGCTTTATTTGGGCCTTTCGCACATTTCTTTCATCATCTTATTGTTGATTCGTGGCATTATCTGAAATGATTCTTTCGAGCAAACCATATCGGCAAATGATTTCCTTTTTCAGAACTTGCAAGCTGCGTCCTCGTCACATTGGCAAATGAGGCTTTATCCATTTTGTGAAGTAATGATAACCACAAAATGAATCGATGTCCATTTGATGCTTTTGGAGAAATTGGCCTATAACATCCATGCCCATAGAAAAAGGCCAGGAAAGTCATGACGTGAAGGGACGAAGGGTACATGAATTTTATCGCCATAGATTTGACATTTGTGGCATTTTGGCAAAACTAATCGTCGCTTTCCATCGTCAACCGATGTAAGAGTCTCATAATCTTTACGGCCATCTTGAAACCATTGGCATGTGTCCCAGATTCCTTCATGGACATCTTCAAGTATCTTTCGACTTCGACATCATCCCGATCGAAAAGTACTCGATCTTTTCCTCTTTTATATAGGATATTCCTCAAGAACAAATCCTGCCATTCTTGATTGTTCTTTTGTCGTTCTCATTCACTTGTTCGGGATAGCTTTGATTCTTGATATATTCTAAGATATCATGGAACCATGGCCGTCCGTCGCCTCTTTCTCAATGCTACCGATTAAGCGGGGACCTCATATATGCTCATTTTGAGGGCATTATTTACCTTCTTTACCTTTGAACATTGAAGCCAAAGTGGCCAAGGCATCCGCCAGTTGGTTCTCTTCTCGTGGGAAGTAATGAAAAGTTATTTCTTTGAATTCCTTGATTAATCCGACCACTAAATCTTGTACTTAATCAATTTTGAGTCCCTCACTTCCCACTCTCCAGGTTTGGTAAATCACTAAATTGAGTCCGTACACCTCCAAGATCTCGATGTTTCGTTTGATAGTTGCAAGCCCCATGATCTGAGCCTCATATTCTGCGATATTATGGAAGAAGTTGGTCTTGCGGTGAGCGGATAATGATTCTGTCTGGTGATACAGGATTACTCCAATTCCATGCCCTAACGCATTCGACGCACCATCAAAGCAATCTTCCATGACTTCTCTTTTGATGACTCGGATTCTATTTGAGATGCACATTAAGTCTTCGTTTGGGAAATCGAATCTTAAAGGCTCATATTCTTCTTCTAGAAAATCATATTGCTTCCTTTTATCGACTGACTTACATAGGCAATGTCATTGAAGAGGAGAATCGCCATAGCGCCATTCTTCTGATAGTGTCGGCGATTCCATCATGTATTTTATCGGGTCCACTTTGAAATCAACCATATCGTATGGTACAACATGTATTGTCTAAGTCTCGAGCTACCCAAACCGAGTATACAATATTTCTCAATGGACGAATATTTTGCCTCATATTGATGAACTTTTTTGAGGTAGTAGATCGCTTTTCTTTCTTTCGACTCATCGTGTTGCCCATATGCAACCCATTGAACTTTCAAACACGTCAAATACAAAATCAATGGTCTTAGAGAGTTGGCGGTACTAACCTTTGGAGGATGGACAAATATTGTTTTATCTTATCAAAGGCCACTGGCATTCCTCGTTCCATTCTCCGGGTTATGTTTTGAAGAAGCGAAAGATTGGGTCGCATTGGTTGGTAAGTTGAGCGATAAATCAGGCGATGTAGTTTAATCTCCTAAAATCCTCTAACTTCCTTTTGCGTGCGGGGTGGTAATTCTTGGATGGCTTTTATTTTATACGGATCGACTTGATACCTCTTTCCGACAATGAAGCCTAGCAACTTTCCGAGGTAGCTCAAATGTACATTTGGCTAGATTAAGCTTTATTGAAACTTTCCGACCTCTCGAACAACTTCTTGAGGTTCACTACATGCTTTCTTCCCTCGGGATTTAGCAATCATGTCGTGGCGTAGACTTCTATTTCTTTGTGCATCATGTCATGGAATAACGTTACCATAGCCCTCGATATGTTGCCGGCATTCTTTAACGAATGGCATCACCTTGTGTGAGCGTTCCCCAATTGTTATGAAGGTAGTTTTCTCCATATCCTCGGGGCCATCTTGATCGATTATACCGAGAATCCGTCCATGAAAAAACAATGAATGTTTTCTTTGTTTGTCCAGCGTGTCAATATGTGGCAAGGAAAATTATCTTTTGGGCTTGCTCGATTAGGTGGATAATCCCACATTCATACTTTTCCATCTTTCTTTAATCTTTGGGACTATGTTAGCCACCCATTCTAGATATTTGGAGGCTTGTAGGAAGCCGGTCAAGCCTTCTTGACTTCCTCTTTATTTTCAAGGACATTTTGGGTCTCATCCGTCTTAATTTTTCTTTGGGTGGGCTTGCATTCGGCTTTAATGGGAGCTTATGGACCACTAAATCCTCATCTAGCCTGGCATGTCTGGTATGACCATGCGAAAACATCTTTGTATTGCGGATAAAAGTGATCAAACTATGCAGGTACTCTCGAAATAGAAGTCCCAATCTTCACTTCTTGTTTCCTCTCTTGATGCCCAAATTTATTGTTTCCAGATTCTTCATGAGGAAATCTTTATCCTCTTGTTCCACCATTCTTAACAATTTAGGAGGCGAGACATAATCTTGACATTTTCTTGACTTCAAATTCTCTAAACAAACGACCTTCTCAAAATCAATTTCAAGATTCTTGGGCTTATTCATGTCGTCAATATCAGCACCGAAAGTTGAATGGAAAAGGAAGCTATAGGGGACATCCAAGTATTGGAAATAACAAACAAAATGTTATGTCATGGCAATGAGGCAAATGTAAGGATAGGCTATGAAATGAGAAAATGATTATGAAATTAGTGATAACGAAAAATCGTGACAAAATGCATCTTCATCGATATTCATTTAAATGATAAAGAGCGAATGCAAGCTCTTACAAAATTTTATTATATCTAAGGACACAATAGAAGGTTAATATTTAGCATTACTACGAAGACTTATAAACTACGAGAAGCTCCTCGGGGTCAATTGTTCAACATAAAACCGGGAGGGCAAAGGCGTATCCTTGAGACATCTTTACTTGCACACTTCTTTGTCAATGACACTTATCTGACATTCTTAAAACCCTTTCAATTAACGACATGTTTTGTGGATCATCTTGTCCGGTACAACATTCCGCATATGTAAATGTTTTTGACAAATGAGGTACTCTATCGGTTCCCATTCGGTTCTCGGCCTAAAGTTCTTGCAATTCTTCTCTCTTGATCCTTCTTCCTGTCTTTGTCTTTGGCGCATGTCAGTTGGAACCCCAAACCGTTCGGGCCTTGTGGTGCCTGGCCTTAAAGCCTTAACTATTCCTTGTAGATGTCTCCTAAACCTCTTCTTGCCGAGCTCCTCTTCCCTCGGTCAACTTGACACCCATTCGGTATTTTTTGGCAGTTTGGCATGAATTTTGTTTCCTTGACGATGAAAGTAGCATTGGCAATTCGAGGATCGAAAGGAACATTCCATGCGTCCTTGCTTACTTCCGGTATGGCGCTCAGAGAAGATGCGACAATGTCTTCTTCACCAGTGTGACCAACAGCCATCCATGATAAATTTCAACTTTTGATGGAGGGATGATGGGCTCCAGCAGAATGGATCAAGGTCTTCCAAAAGCGGTTATAAGAGGTGTAATGTCCATGACTTGGAACTCGACCTCATAGATGTAAGGCCCACTTCCAAAGGATTTTGATCTTTCCTATGACTTCGCCTCGTCCGTGAATGCCCACCATGGAATAGCGGAGCCTTAAGTAGGACAAATCCATCGGTATGGCGGAAAGCGTGGAATGGCATAACATTTAATCTTGACCCATTATCGATGAAATGCGTTCGGTATTATGTAGCCCTTGCGGTGATCGTGATATCGGTTCAGAAACCTCTACCATTTGGCGGTATCTCATCATCACTAAAGAGATGAAATTGTCCGCATTGATTGTTTACCCATCTATCAAGCTTTTCGACGGATATGTTGTTGGCCACATAAGCGATTTAACACCTTCAATAAAGCATTGATGTGGCTCGAATTTAACGATAGAGATAGAAGGAGATTCGTCTTTGGCGCTTGCTCAATTGTTCCACCACACTATACTCTTATGCTTAATAAATTTCAAAATTCTTGAGCTTCTTCCTCATTCTGAGCTTTTAGTTTCTTGCGGGTGGAATTTCCTTCGACCGACTTGTGCATCACTTGCTTTCCCTTTTGCTTGAGTCACTACTTTTCTTTGGGTTCAACTTCCCTAGAATAGCATCGTCCCTTGAGTAAAATGACCTACCTCCCCAACATCTTGATTGTGGCTTTGGACTTTTCAACTTGTTACGATATTAACATCATATCTCTCGTCTTGTTTTGTTGTCCTTATCGGGAAAGGAGGCGGTACTTCAATTACTATCTGTGGTTTCAATGGCTCTCTCATGGTTGTAATAAATTACCAATGGTCGTCGGCATTATAAGGGGCACGATGATTGGCTATTAGAGCATACTTCTCTTTCGTTGGCATCTTCCCTCATGTTAAGGACCTTGATCTCCTTATTATCCATCCGATCTTGAAGGAACCTTTTAAAGTCCTCACATGGTGAATGTCATGTCCAACAATCCGTGAAAATTGCAAAAACTTTGACCTTCTCCTCCAAAAATTCTATCAGTGGTGAGCAATCCTTTCTTAACCAATACCTCCCAAATTTTCTGAGGAGTCCTTATTTAAAACACATCTTATCCTTCCATTCATCCTCTTTCCCCGTGCTCACATTCCCTTCGGTATGATTAGGGAGCGGGTTCCCTGGCGTTCTTGGCACAATCGTAAAGGATACCGCGTCAATGAGTCTTTGAACTCTTCTTTTGAAAGCGGGGCCGATTCTGATAGAGTGCCCTGGTTCCCATGGTATCCAACTAGCATTTGGATCGTACCATTTGGGTATGGAGGTTTAAGGGTGCCATGTAATGGGGAGATATTAATTGCTTCCGAAGTTTTGGTCGATTCCCCATATATCTGAGGAATAGGGGTGAATTGATGTCTCTCGGGATTGGGCCTTGTTGGCCTTGGTTCATTCTGGGTTGGCTTTGAGTGGGTAGAGTGTTTTGTGGGAATGTGGGGCGGCCTTTGGTTATTCATGGTATCTGAGGTGGAAGGAGGTGATGCTTGGTAGTGGAGTTTGAGGAGGATAATAGAAATTGAGGTGGATAATTTGAGGTCGAGGTTGGTTAGGATCTGAATTGGGAATGTAATGACTTCAGGTTCCCACCATGTGGGCGCTCTTTCTTCCTTCTGATTCTTTCTTTGAGCCTTTTGATCCTTCCATTCTCGCTTTTGCGGCATTCTCTATGAGTTCACCGGATATTACGATATCAAAAAAATCCTTCGTAACTTCCCACCACTTGTCATAAAATGGTGCTTTAGTATTGATGAAAAGGTGTTATCTCGGTCTTAGTCGTGGAGGCTCCACTTGGGCGAGATATCTCTCCATCTTTTATCTTTCTAAAGGATTCTCTGGTTTCTTCTCCATCATTTGCAAGGTCATACTGTCGGCACCATCTCCGATACATGCTTGTCTTGATGCAAAATCTTGGCGCAAGTCCTTGGGATCGAATCTTTTCTCTACTAAGTTGATTGTACCTGCAGGGACCTTGTTAGACTATCTTGAAAGCAATGTATGAGTAGTTTATCCTCGTTCACTAACCGGTCATTTTTTAAAAACATGACCAGATCGCCTTTGGACATCTTGTCCCATCATACTTCTCAAAATCGGGCACTTTAAACTTGGGGCAAAATCGGATCGGGTACCAAAGCGAGTTCTTTGGCACCTAATGGAGAAGACTTGATGCCTTCTATCGCTTTGAGTCTTTCCTCTAGACCCCTATATTTTGCGTCATGGTTATCCGATTTCAACTTGGCTACCTCTGTTGGGTCATCCAGTTGGGACTAGTGGATCGGGGATTAGCCCGGTTTTAAAAATTCCTTGCCCCAAATTAGTGGGCGGGCGAGATGGCATAGGTCGATGTTCCAATCCGATGGGTTCCCTTGAGTATACCCTCTCGTGTTGTATATCGGCGGTGGAGTGAATCACGGGGATAGAGTGGATCTGATCGTGGTGAATTCTTGATCGAGACTCCTCGATGTCGGGGCTCGCATGGGTCCTTTTCCTTTAACTAGAGTGACATCATCTCCATCATCTTGGCCATTTGATCTCTTTGCTCGAGTGATTCCTCTCGAGATCTCACCATTAGGTCTCTCGTCTCTTGTTGCGATTTGGCGATTACTCTTGTAATTCTTTTGAGCCTTTTCCATCCTTTCAATTCTCTCATTGAATTGACTTCCATCACTCTAGCTTGTCGGCGCGTTTTATCTTGATGGCGTGGTTCGATCTTGTGGTATTACAAGCTGCGAATTATATATTTTGTCTTGGTGACGGTATGGGATATGCAATGTATGGATGAATGCATGAATGAATGCGAATGTCAAAATATTAATATGTTAATTATGCAAGGAATGCAAAAATTGGTGTTAATTTCAAGGTAGCCCCATATTTAGGCATTTCATTTATCAACATAGTCTATTACACCAAGTTTCCATTTTTCCAACGGTTACACAAATTTCCTAGCCACATTGCCTTGTTTCTTCACTTGCTCTAAAAACTCGATATGCTCGATCTTGACTCGGAGGAATTGTGGCAGAACTTGGCTTCATCGATAATTGAACAACTTATAATCTGCAATTTCATTGATCAAGTCGAGTTGCATTTCTTTTCTTTGAGAGTTCCTTCATAGCGTGAATGTCCCTTCGTCTTGCTCCTCTTTTCTTCTAGAGCCTTGGAGGTTATCTAATTGTTGTTGGAGATTGCGGCATATTTTCTAAATCTCGTGTTTTCCTTTTAATTCTTGATGTTCGGACTAACTATTACCAATTTGCATCTATTTCATATCGGCGTTCTTCCTTCTTAACTCTATCACATGACCTTGCCCTCCTCTTTCTTTGCTTTTCCTTCCAAAACTCCATTCCTCCCTTGATATTGCTAATTTCTTCCTTCCATTCTGTTTCGACTTGCCTAACCCTTATTCTTTATAGTGTTTCTTAATTTCTTGTTTTCCAAATGAAGGTCCTTAAGTCGTTTCTCACAATCTGCTTCTCTTGTACTTTTTGATTCGGATCTTTCCTTTGAACTTCAATCTTGATTGATAGTTTTCTTCTTGAAGGGCACTAAGGTCCGAGACATCTTCTTTTGCGTTAATTCTTGTCTTGCCATTTCTAGCTCGGGCGTTTCCTTGAAAAAGATTGGATGGGGTGGTTTGTTGAGATTTCTTGACTATTTACCCGTTGCTTCCTCCATACGTCGTAATCTTGGGTAAGGGTATCAGCATACAAGGCTAATTCCATGAAATGAATTTCCTTCCAAGACTTTCGATGTCTTGAACTCTCTTCATATATCCTTCACAGGAACGAACTTCGGCTCTAATCCTCGATTTGCGGGGAGGAATTGTCCGGAAAAATTGCCTTTGGACCAATAGCGGAGCATATCCAACTCCTCCCCATAACCCATAAAGGTACCCAATCTTGGCTTCCACATTTGTATAGAGCGAAGGGCGGATCGAGGTGCTATCCATGTTATATCCTCGTGGAAGATTACGAAGGATACCCAATGTTGCTCGGTGACTTCCTTGGCCATTCTTTCTTGAGAAAGCTTTGAGGAGAATGTTTTAGAAAACATATGGAATGGAGTCGCTCCACCTTCAAAGTGACTCAAAATCAAACATTGAGCAGCTGCGTGCATCCGATAATCGTCCCTCCCTTTTCTTGACAACTACTCGGGGACCGAAGGTCTCGGCTAGGATGGTTGGGACGGGGTTGATTCCTTGTTTTAACCTTTGAAGAAATCAACTCTCCAACCGAGATGTCAAGAACCTTTGGGAAAATAACCAAACCATAAATGGCCAGCGAATAGATTTACCCTTTTGACATTCGGGATGGTTGAGTCAAATCTCGTAGGGAGGACCATGGAATGCAAATGGTTTCGTTCTTCTTCTTTATCTATTTTCAGCCCATCCGGTCATGTCTGTCGTCTTACTAACTTTTTCTTGAAGGTCATCGGCTTAGGCTCCTTCACATATATTTTGCGAATTGTACATTGTCGTCCGGAGTAAAGCGCATACTCTTCTATGGTTGGAGTCATGCCTTCTTGATTGAAGGTGAAACAACGATAAGTGGGTCCCGAACGAACCATGGCTTGAATCAAATTCATCTACGGATGGTGATCGGTGAGCTATATCTCCATACCTCTCGGTGAAAATGTCTCAGTGTCCGAATCCCTGATTCTAAATTTGAACCAAATGTTCGATGTTATTTTGGCGAACATTCACGTTATTTGTTGGCAAATTGCACACACCTTTCCACAAGACTATCCCCTTGTCCCTACGAGTTTTTAGAGACCGATCCGTACCACGGCATTCTTACAGGTAATTTGTGTAATTGCTCCTCCATCGAAACTCGTTTTTGGCAACCAACCTTTAATCAACACCTTCCTAATATGATTCCTATGATGCATGATAAAAATAAAACAAGCAAACTTGGTTAGTAGAGCGCAACAAATATAATTTGAAAAACAAATCAAACTACCCAATCCAACGTGTAAATGAAAAGCAAAGGGCATTTTCCCGTGTACTCATTTTGGTGACTATAAGCGAACGAGAGGTTGAACGGCTCTAGTTGGGTGGCTCGTATGGTTCACTATATGCGGTTTTGGTTCTAGACAATTCGAATTGCTCGTACTATCATCTGCTAAGATCGGCATGAAGCCTCGGTCATAACCCATCACGAGCTCACGAGTTCAATTCGAGGATTACATTTACTTATGCCTATGCGGAGGACAAGTTAACTCACGAAGGCATAAGTCATATTAACCGAAAGTATTCACTAACTTTGTCTTGGAGGCGAGTTAACTCACGAAGGCATAGCGTTTACTTTCCTTAAGCGAATGAGCCGGGTAGAGAGCTTTATGTTATGAAAATGCAAGTGCCGGTGTGTGGGAGAAATTTGCAATCCTTCCGTTTATTTTAAAACTACAAAGCTGAAAAGATAAAAGCGAATTAGGAGATATGTATGTATGATTTTTTTAAAAAACAAAACTTAAGGATCATGATTAAATATTAATTTGAACATGGAAATTTGAAAATTTTGACAACAGCAATTCCGACCGACTCTCAAAAAGGTTCCCGATGAGTCGCCCGTATGGACGTAAAAATTAGCTTTAACCGTTCGCTAATTGTGGCGATTAAAAACTTGGAAATTAAAATTTGATTTAAAATAAAAGAATATACGATCCTTTTTCTAGGTGTGATCGGACACCTATTAGATTTCCTTTTTAAAAGCAGAAAAAGGCCGAGTTAAGGTCTACGTTAAAAAGCGGAGAAAAATTAGGGTTAAAGTGATTCCGCAAGGAAGGTATTAGCACCCTCGCGGCCCAAAAATTGGTATCTCATAAACAAGTGTTGTCTTGATTTTCAAAAATATGAGTTCAAAGTAATATTCAATGTGATCCGATTCAAAACCGAAAACTTTCAATTTTGATTTCCTTTTTTGAGAAGGGTATCTGATTAAACACGAAACAAATTCCACTCAACATAGCAATGGAACCGTCGACTTGGTATTAAACCGATATGTTGCCTTTGATTATCGAAATTAATTTAGAAACAAAAGCGTGATTTTTTAAAGCGTGTAAGACAAAGCGAATAGAAATAAATAAACAAATGAAAGGACTAGGCATACATATTTAAGCAAATGACAAACATAACAAAAATATTAAAACAATAACCATGCATGCAAGATTAAATATGACAATAATATCGAAAATGAAAAAACATTGAATATACATATGTAAAAGTGACATTACGAATATATACATAAAATAGGGATGAAAAGATTTACATAATAATATTAATATGTGTACATGATATATATATACATATAATAAAGTACATGTATTGATAATATATGTGATAAGAATAAAATAAATGTAATAATATACATATAAAAATATAAAATCTAGTTAAGACTATGGAAAATATATAAAAGCGATTATGATTTAAAAAGATAACATTGAAAATATGTATATACACAATGTAGAATCGAATATATATATATATATACATTAATACATATTAAAAGAATACATATAATATAACGTCTTCAAAATAATGTTAAAAGAGTAACTATTAATTATATTGCATGAAATATACATATACATTAGAAATGATAACGACATAGATTGAACTTACTAGTACATTACATGGATATGTTAAATGCGTGGGTATAAATAAATGGGACATTAGAAATACTCAATATGTATGGTGTTCAAAATATATACATAATGTCAAGTTAAAAAATAATGTGCCTAAAGTAGTTAAAAATATATGTACATATTTATATGATAATATGTGAAATTTAATATAGCTTGAAAAATATATATGGCGTATAAAAATGCAATAAAAATATACACATTGGAAAATATATATATATATATATACATAATATAACACTCAAATATTTATATGATACATACATGTTAAAAAGATAATAAAAAAACTATTGACAATGCTTCCCCAAATATATACAGGTATATATTTAAATGCACATGGTTATATTGAGAACACGTGTTACGTAATATTATGTGAAATAATGTATAGAATACAATATTAAAATATTTACATAATACACATATTAAAAATAACTAATAATAATATTCCATAAATATATATAGAACACAACCATATCTGCATAATACAATATACACCACTACATATATTAAATATAGTAAATATAATAAGAATATAAAAGATTATAATTAATAATAATAATAATTAAGAAAATAAGAAACAAATAATTTGAAAATAAAATCGTAATCTAGCAAAAAAGACTAAATCGAGCTCAAAAGCAAATTTTAGGGAAATTGAAATAAAATAAGCCACGGGACCCGGAATACGCATGAAACATGGGGGATGAAACAACAATATATCCGCTCTATCAAAAGCAGGCATTAATAGGAATTAGATCACAATCGGTTTAAATTTTAGGGCCGATTTGTAAATAAATATAAACTGATTCAAACAACAAAAAATGCGGAAGGACCGATTGCACAAATATCCCATTGAGTTAAAAACAGCGGATCCTAAAGGCGGGTTGGGTCGAATCGGGTCGGGCCAAGTAAAAGCAGCGTCGTTTTGTTCATTAAAATCGAGGTCCAAAGCAGTGCGTTTGACCCCTATAAAAGTCAAAAATTTTAAAAAAATCATTTGAGTTAGGGAGAAAAAAAAAAGGAGAAAAGGGAGAGAAGGGGAGGGCAGGCGATTTCCGGAGGAGGGCTCCGTCCGGTCTCGAACGTCATCGGCCAGAAACCCATGAAAAGGTAAAAATTTTTAATTTTTTCTTTAATTTTGTGTTATTTGTTTATTTTATTAGTTTATTAGATTTTTATGTGAATGGGTGATAGAATTAATTTTAAAAGCGAAATAGAAATGAAAAAAATAACCTTTAGTTTTTAACCGATTCTTGATCTTTGCTATTTTCTTGCTTAGTCGATGCTATTCTTATATGGATATAGGCGGGATCCAAAGTTCAATATTTCTTTTCTTTTTTTCTTATTGCCGTCTAAAAACTTACGGTTATTATATGGCTTTATAGCGAATGTTCCAAAGAAGAGTACAAAAATATTACTCTTGCTCTTTTCTTTGTTGTGTTGTTTCTTTTTCGAACGAAGTGTTGTCATCGTCGCGGGGTGTGGGCGTGGCGTCTGAGTGTGGAGGTATGGGACTGTTGTAGTGGGGTATGGGCGTGGCGGGTCGGTGGTGGAGGCAAGTGGGCGCCAAATGCTAGGGGCTAGGGTTTGGGATTAGGTATTTTTTGTTTGATTTTGTGTAATAAATTTGTTAGTTTAGTGTTGGTAGTTTAGGTTATTGGGCTTTGGGTATATGGGTTCAAAGATATTGGGTTCTGGTTGTAAATGGGGTTTGAATTTTGGGTTGGCTGATGTATTAGTAAAAGGGCCCAAAATTGGCCTACAACAAATGGAATTCTAAATCATGAGATATGATGAATTTTGTGAGACAAGGTCGAGAATGATTTGGGTTCTCTGATACGAATTTGTAAAATAAAAAAAATTGGATAAAAATAATTAGGGCTTAAATTTATATGTTTAGAATCCTGAATGAGTCTATTTTCAATAGAAATAAATATGAACATCATTAATTACGTACAAGGAGATAATTAATTTTTAGTGAAGAAGGGTCTGGCTGTCGACACAGAATAGGGGTAACTTTAAAGAATAAACTGTACTTAGTTACTAAACAAAAAATTCTGAAAATTTTATGGTAATAAGATATATGAGTCTAGTTTCAGGGAAAATTAGAGGATCTTAATTTGGAGTCCTATAGCTCCAAATATAAATAATTTAGTGACTATGACAGGATGGACAGCTTGAATATTCATAAAAGTAAATAATAAAGATTATAGATAATGTTACTTACAAGTGTGCTACATACATCAAGGATGTGGAATGGAGAGGAGGAGGAGGAAAACATATATGAATATTCATTAAGCATGGCTAATTTGCATATTTTAGGCTTAGGGACTAAATTGAATAAAAGTAAAACTTTATGGGTAATTTTGTAAAAATGCCAGAAATGACCAAATTGCATGAAATGGATTAATTTAGTTCAAGATCGGGGGAAAACATGTTTTAGGGATTAAATTGAAAAGTGTTGAAATTATGAAAAAAATTCTGATATTTTATAGAATTCATGGATTGTTATCAATATATATGAGAATAATAGCTGGAAATAAGGATTAAATTGCAAGAATTTTATTTTCCTGACTCTAAGGATGAATGTAACACCCTGAATTTGGGCCTAGAAGTTTTGGGCCTTGAGCATGGGAGCGGTTGAAGGCAGCTTTTAATATTTTGTTGTGCATGTAAATTTTGTTAATGAAGGCTTATTTTAGTGGTTAAGTGTCTTGAGAAGTGTTGGAGAAGTCTTGGGTTCAAACACGGACTCTAGTAAAAATTTAAGGTAGATCAAACCACAGGTGTAGTAGGTAGGCCTTAAGAATATTGTTGGAGAAATTGTGACACAAAAAAGTGTGGTGTAGTGGCAAGGTGGCGCCCTTAGGGACAAGGAAGTGGCCATAGAGGAAGGGGTCCAAGGTTCAAGTCTTAGCTCTTGCAATATATTTTGGTTTTTCTTTTCAATAAATCTAGAAGCAAGTAGGTGCGCTTTAAAGTTTAATGTGTTGGATTTATGACACAAATGAGTTGGTGGCCTAGTGGTGATGGCGTGAGTTGGCATATAGGAGGACTTTGGTTGAATCCTTGGCATGCAAAGGTTGATTATTTTGCTATGTTGGGATGGCAAGAGTTGGTGTTGAATTTAAACTCGATGATGGAGGGATCATCGGTAAGCTAACATAGGAGTGGATCTGGTGGCTTTAAATAGAGAGAACTATGAGGAGAGCAAAGGTACCTTTCTTGGTGATCCTTCGCGTTATGGCGAGCTCGTTTGGGTTGGGCATCGGCTAGAAGTGCTTGGGCGTGGATTAACTCGATCTCTTCGGTGTTATTTATCACTACTCTTGTTGTTGGATTGCTACTTGAGATGGAGAAAGGGCCATATGGGCCCAATGGGCCTCTGAGCCCAATTGGATAAGTTGTTTGATTGTGTAGTAAATATTGGACTAGGCTAGGTGAATCGAATATCGTGGCTAGGTTTGGGTTAAAAGGGCCGGCGTGTGGGCCCATTTGTGAGAATAGGCTTTAGGCCCATTCGTATTATCCATGTTTAGAATACTTTAGTTTACCAATTCTTGAAATGCCCTCGACTTGTAAAATTACCAAAGTACTCGATTCTGAATTCTGTTTTACCCTCATTCTGAAATTACCAAAATACCACTTGGTTTATAAAATCACCAAAATACCCTAGTTTGTAAAATTACTAAAATACCCTTTGTTTATAAAATTACCAAAATACCCATGGTTTGAAAAATTACTAAAATACCACCTGTGGGTAAAATTCTTGAAATACCCTTGTGGGGTAAAATTACCATTTGCCCCTAGGGTGTTAAATGACTATTTTGCCCTTGTGGGCAAGTGGTGACTTGGTATGTGATATAGACAACTTTGGAGGGCGGGAGGCTTGGAGTATCGACTTGGATAAGCTTTAATCGTATTATTGGACCCGTGAAGGTAAGCAACTTATGGTCGATAAGGGTTCTTTGGTAGAATAAGGTAGGTGGATTTTGAGTTTGTTAAGCATAACTTGTATGCTAAAAATGGTGATGAATAATTGTAGGACATCGTAAGGGATCTCGATTAGCGATGTCAGAAACGGTGTGTCTAACACCCTTTAGTTCATTCGGCAAAGAAAATCTAAAATCCGGCATTTCATGGTCGTTGGTATCCGAATGCTCTCAAGTCATAGAGTAATTGTTAGATCAGCATGAAGGTGGTAAGCACGTTAATGCGTTTTAGCGTTTGGAAAAAGGGCCGATGGGCCAAACTAGGCCATGGGCTCTGGACCAATATGGGTAAGAGATGGGCAAATTGCTTTAGGTAGATGGTGGAATCAAATTGCATAAAGCGATAAAATTACTGAATTAGCTTGCATGGCGTAGATCACGAAATTACCCTAAAGAGCAAAATTAAAATTACCCAAAAACAAAATTAATATACCTCTAGGGTTTTAAATTGGGTGAAGCTTGATTGATTACTCTTGTATTTTGCATGATATGCATTTATTAATATCATTGCATGGGATTGGGGTATTAATGGAGGAAATCTTGAAAGTGGTTCATCCACGTCTTGGAAACTTTCCTCAATGGTGAAATTGGCGATTCTTTAAGCTGTGTAGTAGAAATTTGGGTGGGTTGAGATATTCCCCACATGGTGTGTAGGGTTAGTGCAGGCGGTGAAGCGGTTGGTGGGTTGAGTAGTCTCCCGGATGGGCTTGCATTCATTATTGTTGTTACTCATCTCTTGAGCGGGCCTATGGGCCACTTGTTATGTAAAAGGGCTAAGGCCTTGCTCGTGATACGAAAGGGCTTGACCTCTTGTGTCTTGATATCTGATAGGGCTTAGGCCCGGGGA
>NW_026440553.1:0-19133 GCF_025698485.1 Gossypium arboreum
CTCATAACTCATATTGGCTTGAATTTCGATTTACGATGGACTAATCACGTGCGATGGATCGGATCTATAGCGTCAAGCATCAAAGCGTGAAAGACATCGTGAACCTTTTCGAGTTGGGGGCAAAATCAAAGCGATATGCCCTTTGGACGACTTATTTCGACTATCTCATATGGCCCAAGAACCTCGGGCTCAACTTGCCCTTACGGCCGTCGAGTATCTTTTCCAAGGCGATACCTTGAAACACTTTGTCACCCACGATGCTCGATATCCTTACGCTTCGGTCCGCGTCACGACTTACGACGATCGGAGGCTATCTTGAGACTTTCACGGATTACTTTCACTTTCTGTTCAGCATCTCTAATCAAATCCACCGAAAATCTTGCTTTCACCAAGCTCGGTCCAAATCAATGGTGTACGGCATTTACGGCCGTACAAGGCCTCGTAGGGTGCCATCTTAATACTTGATTGAAATTTGTTGTTATGGCGAATTCAATCAACGGCAAATCACCGTTCCATGAACCACTAAACTCGAGGGCGCAACATCTTAACATATCCTCAAGTATCTGAATTATCCACTCGGATTGACCATCGGTTTGGGGTGAAAGGCGGTGCTGAAATGCAACTTAGTACCCAAAACTTCTTGCAACTTTTTCCAAAATCGCGAGGTAAATCTCGGATCTCTATTAAACCACGATGGAAATAGGCACCCGTGTAATCTTACAATCTAAGAAACGTCACGATTCGACTAATTTGTCCATTGAAAAATCCGTGCGTCAGGGGACAAAGTGAGCAGACTTAGTCAATCGATCTACCATGACCCAAACCGCATCCTTCTTACTGCGACAATGGCGGTCGGGATACAAAGTCCATTGTGACTCGATCCCATTTCCACTCGGGTATCGTGATTGGTGAAGTAATCCTGAAGGCACTGATGTTCGCTTTCACTTGTTGACATATTAAACATCTCGAAACAAAGTCGGAGATGTCTCGCTTCATACCATGCCACCAAAACCGGCGTTTCAAATCATTGTACATCTTATTTACCCCGGGTGGATTGCCATTCGCTACAATGGGCTTCATTCAGAATTATCGAAATGAGTTCGAATTCTTTGGAACACCACACAGCGACTTTGAACCTCCAACAATCGTCATCATCGATTTGAAATTCCGAGTCCTTGTTGAACACACTCGGCCCGTTTTGCAGACCAACTCGTGCGTCGACTTTCGAGCTTCTCGAATTTGAGGTATCAATAGTGGTTTGGCTTTCAATTCAGCTACTAACACACTATCGGATCGAATGAGACAAGTGCGTTCGCCGGCTCGTCAGAAAGCGAATAATGATTTACGACTCAAGGCATCCGCAACCACATTCGCCTTTCCGGGGTGATAGTCAATGACCAGCTCATAATCCTTTAACAGTTCAAGCCAACGTCTTCGTCGCAGATTTAAGTCTCTTTGGGTCATCAAATATTTGAGACTTTTGTGATTCGAGTACACATGGCACCTTTCACCAAATAAGTAATGTCGCCAAATCTTTAAGGCGAACACGATGGCGGCCAATTCGAGATCATGGGTCGGATAATTTTTTTCTCGTGTGGCTTCAATTGCCTCGACGCATAGGCCACAACTCGACCTTCTTGCATCAATACACAACCTAACCCAAGGAGGGAGACGTCACTATAGATGACAAACTCTTTGCCAGATTCGGGTTGCACTAGAATTGGGGCTTCAGTCAAATAAGTCTTCAGTTGATCGAAACTTTTTTGGCATTTCTCCGTCCATTCGAACTTAACATCCTTTTGGAGTAACCGTCATCATCGGCGGCTATCGTTGAGAAACCTTTACAAATGCGTCGGTAATAACCAGCAAGCCCCAAAAGCTCGAACCTCGATAATATTTCTCGGAGGCTTCCAATTAAGTATGGCTGAAATTTTATTGAATTCGACTTGAATACCGATGTAGATACCACATGACCCAAGAAGCTAACCTCTCTTAACGAACTCACCCTTGCTGAATTTAGCATATAATTGCTTATCCGTAAAATTTGCAGCACTAACCGCAGTGTTTGGCATGTTCGATCTCATTTCTTGAATAGACCAAGATGTCATCAATGAACACGACTGAATCGATCCAAATATGGTCCGAAGATTCGATTTATTAAATCCATAAATACATGAGGGGCATTAGTGAGCCCAAACGGCATCACTAGGAACTCATAGTGACCATATCTCGTTCGAAGGCGTCTTGGCTACGTCGAATCTCGATTCGCAATTGATAATAGCCCGATCTCAAATCTATTTTCGAGAACACCGAGGCTCCTTCAGTTGATCGAACAAGTCATCGATACGTGTTAATGGATATTTGTTCTTTATCGTCGCTATTAAAGGTGACGATAGTCGATCTGCAACCGCATGGTTCCATCCTTCTTCTTCACGAACAACAACTTGGCGCACTTTGAGGAGAAACTTCGGCGAGCAAAACCTCTATCCACCAATTCTTGCAAGCCAGCTTTCAACTCCTTTAATTCGTTGGTGCCATACGATGCTGGAGCTATCGAAATTGAGTGGTACCGGTACCAATTCGATGCCAAATTCTATTTCGAACAATGTGGTAAACCCGGCAATTCTTGGAAAACATCCGGGTATTCACAAACCACGCAGAAGAGATTGGGTTTCCTTTACGATTCCTTGTCATCGAGCACACACAAAGGTACGCTTAGCACCCTTTTCTTACATATTCCGGGCCAACATTGCGATATCACGGTGGCAACCCCTTTAAGTCCGTAGACTACGACCCAGATTATCTCGTTATTCGCGCACCTCAAATCGATAGTCTTGCTTTTGCAATTTACGACCGCATCGTGCATGGTCAACCCATCCAAACCAAGAATAACGCCGAATTCATCGAGCGGCAAAAGCATCAAGTCCGCGGAAACAAGAACCTCGGAACACTGGGGACTTTTCTTGCACTTTGTTGACAAGCACGTAATGACCCAAGGGGTTTGACACCAATTACAAACTCGATAGACTCAATAGGCAAAGTCTTCTTTGGATGCTAAGGTTTCACATATATAAGATTGAGTAGAACCAGGGTCAATCAAAGCAATCACATTAGTATTGAAAAGAGTGAAAGCACCGTAATGACATACGGAGGCGACATCCTCGGCGTCGGCGTATGGCATAAGTCCTCGCGGAGCACGAGCCTCGGATCTGATGGTAGCATCTCTAAATCCTCTCGACCGCCATGACATTGCCCATATTTCTGGGTGGCCTACCTCGGCGATGGTAGCACCCGGGTTTCCCTCTGACTCACATTCTGCTCAAGCATCCTCGGGCAATCCTTCATAAAGTGGTTGGCCGATCCACACTTATAGCGAGGCGATCACGAAACCAACTCCAGAATGCCATTTGCCACAATGTTGACCTCAGCCTCTCTCGCGATCATTTCCACCATCGGGCGATCGAAGTGACTCGATGTGGTCACAGGTCGATCGCGTCCTCGTCTAGAAAAGCCCAAAGCGCCTCTAGACCGGTTCACATCATCTCGAAATCTCTTGATGCCGTTGAAAGACTTTCCAGAGACCTCTTCAAATTCTCAGTTCCCACATCGACTTTTTGTTTCTCTTTCCTAAGCTCTTTGGCTTTACAAGCTCGCTCAACAAGTACTCGAACTCGTATTTGAGAATGTCAGCGAACATCCTTATATCATCATTCAGCCCATCCTCGAGCGTTTACATAATAAGCCGGACGAAATGCATTCTCGCGCGTATCGGCTAAGCCTCACAAATTTTCGTTCATAGTTGATGGCACCACATAGAACCTTGCTTAAGATCAAGAAATTCCTTCGCTTTTGGTCGATGAATCTCGGTGATATACTTTTTTTTTGAACTTCGGTTTGAAAGAATTCCCAAGTCACTTGCTCTCTAGGCACCCGCAGTCGAGTACTCCACCAATAGTAGGCGGAATCACGTAGCAAGGAGATGGTACACTTTAAGCACTCATCGGGTGTACAAGATAGCTCATCGAGCACGGGATAGTGTTGTCCAACCAAAATTCAGCTCGTTAAGCATCATCATCATCCGTAGCTTTAAATTCGGTGGCCCCATGTTTTGAACCCTATCGATTGGGGCTTACTTGACCTTATTTGGTCGATTCTACGGAGGTATTGTAGGTGCGGGGTTGCATTTGTCGGGAATGGAGGTTAATGGAACAGCAGTGTTAGTTGAATGTATTGGTTAAACCATTCGTTCATCACACTATAAAAGGCTTGCCTAGCCTCATCATTCAGATTGTTGGCTATAGGTTGAGAGTCCCGCGGTGTCCCTTGTGCGGGAGCAGGCGCCACACTCTCCCCATCATCAGCTATTGCTCGGTTGGGATCGGGATCCATTGCTATAAACAAACTCAAAGTCAAATTGTCAGAAATCACCACACTATCGATTCATCATTTAATGGCATGTATAGCTAGACCCAAACACCTCACGGTAGTCCTAGAATCGACTAAACCGTGGCTCTGATACTAATAAAATTGTAACACCCCGATCCCGAGACCATCACCGGTGTCGGACACGAGGGGTTAACAAGTCAAGTCCACATATTTTGCCCACCAATTTGACATTTCCAGTCGGGCTGGAAAACTGCGTCACTGTCGCCTTAAAAATCATATCTCGAGTTTCAAAACTCGGAAACTGGTTTCGTAAATTTTCCCTGAATTTAGACTCATATATCCATCCATGGATCTATTTCTAGAATTTTTGGTCAGGCCAATTGGTACAGTTTATTAGTTAAAGTCACTCCTGTTACAGGGATCGACTGCTCTGACATTCGCGCGTTACAACTTGAATATCTCTCTGTAAAGGGCTTTAATACTGGTTCCGTTTGTTTCTAATGAAACTAGACTCAAATGGAATCTGCATATAAGGCATGACTCCTAATTCTTTCTGGATAATTTATAGTAAATTTTTAAAGTTGCGACAGGGACCCAGAAACCATTCTGGCCCTGTCTCACAATAGCTTTAATATCTCTTAACAAGTAACTCCTATGACCATTTCGTTTCTTCCATATGAAAATAGACTCATCAAGGTTCATTTACATAGCTGATTCACTATTTAATACCATTCCTACAAATTTTGGTGATTTTTCACATTCACGTTACTGCAGCTGGCAGCATCTGTTTTTAAGGTAGGTCTTACCTATTTTGTAGTCTCCATGAACCAACTAGTCTTGCCATACATAGGTCCACATATGATCATTTTAACCATGCCAATGGCTGATCATGTGACCAACATTCCCATTTCCAATTCATAGTCACATCATGACACCATATATATATATACAAACCATAAATAGTCTAAGTTCATTCTTCACTTTTACGAGCCGTTTTGGCATGGCCGTATACATATACATCACCACATTTTAAACCAACAAGGGTAGTCCTATACATGCCATTTCAAAGTTCAACCAAAATTTATACCAAAATAGAGGCGTTGATAGTGTGGATGACTTCGACTTTAATGATCCCGAATCCGATTGCTATCGAGCAAAATCTATAAGACAGAGAGCCAAAGCAACAGGGTAAGCATTTTTATGCTTAGTAAGTCTCAAGGAATAAAATCAGCTTTAATTAAAGCATTACATTCTCATAACCAAATACATCATTTCACTAATACACATTCACATAATCATACTTACTTCACCATCCCAACTCTTAGGTTCATACACAAATAACGGCTTCGTTAAGGCCGATAACTCGTTCCATCATAGGAGCGGATATGCATACGCTCTTACTCCTAGCATAAAGCACACACCACACTTACCTTGTTATTGGGAAATTTCACAAGTGTATTAGCTGAAATTTTCCAGCAAGCTTATAATTTTCAAATCACATACCTTCGGAGGTTAACCGGATATAGCTACTGTTCAAACGCCTTGGGACATAGCCGGATATGGTAACCGCACCAAGGCCTACGGACTTAACCCGGATATCACGATTGCACAAATGCCTTGGTCTTAGCCGGATAGAATGACTTCGTGACGAATGCCTTCGGTCTTAGCCCGATATAGCCACTAGCACCATTGCCTTGGTCTTAACCCGGTTATAATTTCAGCATAATTGTCTTCGGGCTTAGCAGGATATCATTCAATTTCTCATGCACACATACATCAATAATCATTGGACATACATATTTCATTTTCGTTACTAAGGCTCAAACACAATTATAATCATTAGCATAATCGCCTTGGGACTTAGCCCGGTATCATTCGAATACTCATACACATAAATCAATAATCAATACATCCATATTTCATTCCACATAATTCAATTAAGGTCACTTCTTGAGGACTTACCTCGGATGTTGTCGAACGGCTTTTACGGCTATTCGATCACTTTTTCCTTACCCTTGTCCAATTGTGGCCTCTAAGCTCTTGAGCTAATTCAAACAAATTCAATTTATTAAAACCTCATTGTGCTAGCTTATGGCGAATATGACAAGGAGTTTAAATGGTCATATGGCCACCCTTTAGCTTGAATACACAATGGTCATGCACATTTTATACTACATCAAGCAATTCAATACAATTCATTCGAGCATCAAGGAAAAGCTAAGGCCTTCAATAGGCTACCCAAGGCCGAATATTCATGTCCATGTTGAGGCCAATTATGCACTTAATACCTCACAAAAACAGCATGCATTTTACTAGTTAATGCTTTGCATATTGTAGCTCAAAACTTATATTATAGCATCAAGCACTCATATGTGTGCTAGGCGAATGTGCTTGCAATTTCACAATCATTCTTCAACATCTTCTTCTTTAAACAAACATATTCATCACTTAGTTCACAACCAAAACATCATGTGCAAACATATATATACATATATGAGCATGGTCAATTTCAAGGTGTCCATAGCCATCCAAAACACAAATTTTAACTAACATGCAAGAAGCATGAACCATGCTCATGAATGCATCATGGCGAATATGACAATCATGCCCTTTTCAACTTCAATCATGGTTAAACAAAAAGAAACTCAAACTCTTACTCATGAGTAGACAATCCATCATTGCATGCATCATCATCAAGCTTCACACTTAGCATGCAATGGCTTTATCACCATAACAACTTTGGCCAAATACCATTTCCATGGCATAACAAAGATTTGAGCCATGGCTAACATGCACATCAAGTTAGCAACCAAGACATGCATGAAACTCTAACACAACCTCATACATACCTTAATCTTTGATGCCAATTTAGCCAAATCGCCTTCTAGATCTCTTCTAAACCAAGCATGAAGCAAAATCCTCTTTCTTCCTCCTTATGATTTTTCGGCCAAAAAGATGAGAAAGGATGAACACAACAAATTTTTTCTTCCTTCTTTCTCAACTCACGACGAAGGGGGGATTACCACACTCACACACATTTTTTTTCATTCTTTTCTTACCCATGCTTATTTGTTTATTATTTCTCCCTAATGCCCAACAAAACATGTTTCATGACATGTTTAGCCCATATCTCTTTGTCATGGCCGGCCATCACTTGTACAAGGGAATTTGACATGCAAGTCCATTATTTTGCATGCATGCTTTAATTAGTCATCACACATTTCCCCATCATACTTTCAAAGTTCACTACTAGGTCCTTTCTAGTGAAATTCACCTTTATAACACTAAATCAATCATCAAAAAATGTCATACATGAATACACATATTATAGGCATCGAAATAAATTTTAAATTATTTTTATGCCTCGGTTTTGTGGTCCCGAGACCACCTTCCGACTAGGGTCAATTTTGGGCTGTCACAACTCTCCCCCACTTAAGAAATTTTCATCCCCGAAAATCTTACCGGTAAATAGGTTTGGATATCGCTCTTTCATAGAGTTCTCGGTCTCCCAAGTAGCTTCTTCTATCCCGTGCTTGAGCCATAACACTTTTACTAAGCGGAACCCGCTTGTTTCATAACTCTTTCACTTTTCGTGATAGGATACGAATCGGTTCTTCCTCATAACTCATATTAGCTTGAATTTCGATTTCGATGGACTAATCACGTGCGATGGATCGGATCTATAGCGTCGAAGCATCGAAAGCGTGAAAGACATCGTGAACCTTTTCGAGTTAGGGGCAAAATCAAACGATATGCCACTTTGGACCGACTCGCTCGACTATCTCATATGGCCCAACGAACCTCGGGCTCAACTTGCCCTTACGGCCAAATCGAGTATCTTTTCCAAGGCGATACCTTGAGAAACACTTTGTCACCCACGATACTCGATATCCTTACGCTTCAGTCCGCGTCACGACTTGACGATCGGAGGCTATCTTCGACTTTCACGGATTACTTTCACTTTCATTCAGCATCTCTAATCAAATCCACCCGAAAATCTTGCTTTCACCAAGCTCGGTCCAAATCAATGGTGTACGGCATTTACGACCGTACAAGGCCTCGTAGGTGCCATCTTAATACTTGATTGAAAATTGTTGTTGTTGTGCGAATTCAATCAACGGCAAATACCGTTCCCATGAACCACTAAACTCGAGGGCAACATCTTAACATATCCTCAAGTATCTGAATTATCCACTCGGATTGACCATCGGTTTGGGGGTGAAAAGCGGTCTTTGAAATGCAACTTGGTACCCAAAACTTCTTGCAACTTTTTCCAAAATCGCGAGGTAAATCTCGGATCTCTATTCGACACGATGGAAATAGGCACCCCGTGTAATCTTACAATCTAAGAAACGTACGATTCGGCTAATTTGTCCATTGAAAAATCCGTACGTACGGGGACAAAGTGAGCAGACTTAGTCAATCGATCTACCATGACCCAAACCGCATCCTTCTTACCTGCTGACAATGGCAGTCCGGATACAAAGTCCATTGTGACTCGATCCCATTTCCACTCGGGTATCGTGATTGGCTGAAGTAATCCTGAAGGCACCTGATGTTCCGCTTTCACTTGTTGACATATTAAACATCTCGAAACAAAGTCGGAGATGTCTCGCTTCATACCATGCCACCAAAACCGACGTTTCAAATCATTGTACATCTTCGTACCCCGGGTGGATTGCCATTCGGCTACAATGGGCTTCATTGAATTATCGAAATGAGTTCGAATTCTTTGGAACACACAGACGACTTTTGAACCTCCAACAATCGTCATCATCGATTTGAAATTCCGAGTCCTTGTTCGGAACACACTCAGCCCGTTTTGCAGCCAACTCGTCGTCGACTTTCTGAGCTTCTCGAATTTGAGGTATCAATAGTGGTTTGGCTTTCAATTCAGCTACTAACACACTATCGGATCGAACAGACAAGTGCACGTTCATCGCTCGTAAAGCGAATAATGATTTACGACTCAAGGCATCCGCAACCACATTCGCCTTTCCGGGGTGATAGTCAATGACCAGCTCATAATCCTTTAACAGTTCAAGCCAACGTCTTCGTCGCAGATTTAAGTCTCTTTGGGTCATCAAATATTTGAGACTTTTGTGATTCGAGTACACATGGCACCTTTCACCAAATAAGTAATGTCGCCAAATCTTTAAAGCGAACACGATGGCGTGCCAATTCAGATCATGGGTTGGATAATTTTTTTCGTGTGGCTTCAATTGCCTCGACGCATAGGCCACAACTCGACCTTCTTGCATCAATACACAACCTAACCCAAGGAGGAGCGTCACTATAGATGACAAACTCTTTGCAGATTCGGGTTGCACTAGAATTGGGGCTTCATCAAATAAGTCTTGATTGATCGAAACTTTTTGGCATTTCTCCGTCCATTCGAACTTAACATCCTTTTTGGAGTAACCGTCATCGGCGTGGCTATCGTTGAAAACCTTTACAAATCGTCGGTAATAACCAGCAAGCCCCAAAAGCTCCGAACCTCGGTAATATTTCTCGGAGGCTTCCAATTAAGTATGGCTGAAATTTTATTCGTCGACTCGAATACCGATCTGAGATACCACATGACCCAAGAAGCTAACCTCTCTTAACCAGAACTCACCCTTGCTGAATTTAGCATATAATTGCTTATCCCGTAAAATTTGCAGCACTAACCGCAGGTGTTCAGCATGTTCGATCTCATTTCTTGAATAGACCAAGATGTCATCAATGAACACGACTACGAATCGATCCAAATATGGTCTGAAGATCCGATTTATTAAATCCATAAATACCGCAGGGGCATTAGTGAGCCCAAACGGCATCACTAGGAACTCATAGTGACCATATCTCGTTCTGAAGGCAGTCTTGGCTACGTCCGAATCTCAGATTCGCAATTGATAATAGCCCGATCTCAAATCTATTTTCGAGAACACTGAGGCTCCCTTCAGTTGATCGAACAAGTCATCGATACGTGTTAACGGATATTTGTTCTTTATCGTCGCTTTATTAAGGCGGCGATAGTCGATGCACAACCGCATGGTTCCATCCTTCTTCTTCACGAACAACAACGCGCACCCAAGGAGAGAAACTTCAGGCGAGCAAAACCTCTATCCACCAATTCTTTGCCGAGCTTTCAACTCCTTTAATTCCGTTGGTGCCATACGATACGGAGCTATCGAAATTGGAGTGGTACCGGTACCAATTCGATGCCAAATTCTATTTCCGAGCAATTGGTAAACCCGCAATTCTTGAGGAAAACATCCGGTATTCACAAACCACGAGCAGAGATTCGGGTTTCCTTCTCGATTCCTTGTCATCGAGCACATACACAAGGTACGCTTCGCACCCTTTTCTTACATATTTCCGCCAACATTGCTGATATCACAGCTGGCAACCCCTTTAAGTCCGTAGACTCGACCCAGATTATCTCGTTATTCGCGCACCTCAAATCGATAGTCTTGCTTTTGCAATTTACGACCGCATCGTGCATGGTCAACCCATCCAAACCAAGAATAACGCGAATTCATCGAACGGCAAAAGCATCAAGTCCGGCAGGAAACAAGAACCTCGGAACACTAGGGACTTTTCTTGCACACTTTGTTGACAAGCACGTAATGACCCAAGGGTTTGACACCAATTACAAACTCGATGAGACTCAATAGGCAAAGTCTTCTTTGGATGCTAAGGTTTCACATATATAAGATTGAGTAGAACGGGGGTCAATCAAAGCAATCACATTAGTATTGAAAAGAGTGAAAGCACCGGTAATGACATCCGGAGAGGCGGCATCCTCGCGTCTTGGCGTATGGCATAAGTCCTCGCGAGGAGCACGAGCCTCGAGATCTGATGGTAGCATCTCTAAATCCTCTCGACCGCCACCGACATTGCCCATATTTCTAGGTGGCCTACCTCGGCAATGGTAGCACCGGGTTTCCACTGACTCACATTCTTCAAGCATCCTCGGGCAATCCTTCATAAAGTGGTCGGCGATCCACACTTATAGCGAGGGCGATCACGAAACCAACAGCTCCCGAATGCCATTTGCCACAATGTTGACACTCCGCCCTCTCTCGGCGATCATTTCCACCATGGCGATCGAAGTGACTCGTGTGGTCACGGGGTCGATCGCGTCCTCGTCTAGAAAAGCCCAAAGCGCCTCTAGACCGGTTCACATCATCTCGAAATCTCTTGATGCCCGTTGAAGAGACTTTCCGAGGACCTCTTCGAATTCTCCGGTTCCCACATCGACTTTTTGTTTCTCCTTCCTAAGCTCTTTGGCTTTACAAGCTCGCTCAACAAGTACTCGAACTCTCGTATTTCGAGAATGTCAACGAACATCCTTATATCATCATTCAGCCCATCCTCAAGCGTTTACATAATAGCCGGACGAAATGCATTCTCGCAGTATCGGCTAAGCCTCACAAATTTCGTTCATAGTCGGTAACCATAGAACCTTGCTTAAGATCAAGAAATTCCCTTCGCTTTTGGTCGATGAATCTCTCGATGATATACTTTTTTTTGAACTTCGGTTTGAAAGAATTCCCAAGTCACTTGCTCTCTAGGCACCACAAGTCGAGTACTCCACCAATAGTAGGCGGAATCACGTAGCAAGGAGATGGTACACTTTAAGCACTCATCGGTGTACAAGATAGCTCATCGAGCACCGGATAGTGTTGTCCAACCAAAATTCAGCTCGTTCGGCATCATCATCATCCGTAGCTTTAAATTCAGTGGCCCCATGTTTTGAACCCTATCGATGGGGCTTACTTGACCTTATTTGGTCGATTCTCGGAGGTATTGTAGGTCTGGGGTTGCATTTGTCGGGAATGGAGGTTGTGGAACAGCCGTGTTAGTTCGAATGTATTGGTTAAACCATTCGTTCATCACACTATAAAAGGCTTGCCTAGCCTCATCATTCGGATTGCTGGCTATAGGTTGAGAGTCCGCCCGCCGCTGTCCCTTGTGCAGGGAGCAGCGCCACACTCTCCCCATCATCAGCTATTGCTTTCGGTTGGGATCGGATCCATTGCTATAAACAAACTCAAAGTCAAATTGTCGTAAATCACCACACTATCGATTCATCATTTAATGGCATGTATAGCTAGACCCCAAACACCTCACGGTAGTCCTAGAATCGACTAAACCGTGGCTCGATACCAATAAAATTGTAACACCCGATCCGAGACCATCACCGTGTCGGACACGAGGGTTAACAAGTCAAGTCCACATATTTTGCCCACCAATTTGACATTTCCAGTGGGCTGGAAAACTGCGTCACTGTCGCCTTAAAATCATATCTCGAGTTTCAAAACTGGAAACTGGTTTCGTAAATTTTCCCTGAATTTAGACTCATATATCCATCCATGGATCTATTTCTAGAATTTTTGGTCAGGCCAATTGGTACAGTTTATTAGTTAAAGTCACTCCTGTTACAGGGATCGACTGCTCTGACATTCGCGCGTTACAACTTGAATATCTCTCTGTAAAGGGCTTTAATACTGGTTCTGTTTGTTTCTAATGAAACTAGACTCAAAATGGAATCTGCACATATAAGGCATGACTCCTAATTCTTTCTGGATAATTTATAGTAAATTTTAAAGTTATGACAGGGACCCAGAAACCATTCTGGCCCTGTCTCACAATAGCTTTAATATCTCTTAACAAGTAACTCTTATGACCATTTCGTTTCTTCCATATGAAAATAGACTCATCAAGGTTCATTTACATAGCTGATTCACTATTTAATACCATTCCTACAAATTTTGGTGATTTTTCACATTCACGTTACTGCAGCTGGCAGCATCTGTTTTTAAGGTAGGTCTTACCTATTTTGTAGTCTCCATGAACCAACTAGTCTTGCCATACATAGGTCCACATATGATCATTTTAACCATGCCAATGGCTGATCATGTGACCAACATTCCATTTCCAATTCATAGTCACATCATGACACCATATATATATATACAAACCGCAAATAGTCTAAGTTCATTCTTCACTTTTACGAGCCGTTTGCGCATGGCCGTACACATATACATCACCACATTTTAAACCAACAAGGGTAGTCCTATACATGCCATTTCAAAGTTCAACCAAAATTTATACCAAAATAGAGGCGTTGATAGTGTGGATGACTTGACTTTAATGATCCCAAATCCGATTGCTATCGAGCAAAATCTATAAGACAGAGAGCCAAAGCAACAGGGTAAGCATTTTTATGCTTAGTAAGTCTCAAGGAATAAAATCAGCTTTAATTAAAGCATTACATTCTCATAACCAAATACATCATTTCACTAATACACATTCACATAATCATACTTACTTCACCATCCCAACTCTTAGGTTCATACACAAATAACGGCCGTTAAGGCCGATAACTCGTTCCATCATAGGAGCGGATATGCATACGCTCTTACTCCTAGCATAAAGCACACACCACACTTACCTTGTTATTGGGAAATTTCACAAGTGTATTAGCTGAAATTTTCCAGCAAGCTTATAATTTTCAAATCACATACCTTCGAGCTTAACCGGATATAGCTACTCGTTCAAACGCCTTCGGGACATAGCCGGATATGGTAACCCGCACCAAGGCCTACGGGACTTAACCGGATATCACGATTGCACAAATGCCTTGGTCTTAGCCGGATAGAATGACTTGCCGAATGCCTTGGGTCTTAGCCGGATATAGCCACTAGCACCATTGCCTTGGTCTTAACCCGGTTATAATTTCCAGCATAATTGTCTTGGGGCTTAGCCCAGATATCATTCAATTTCTCATGCACATACATCAATAATCATTGGACATACATATTTCATTTTCAAGTTACTAAGGCTCAAACACAATTATAATCATTAGCATAATCGCCGGGACTTAGCCGGGTATCATTCGAATACTCATACACACATAAATCAATAATCAATACATCCATATTTCATTCCACATAATTCAATTAAGGTCACTTCTTGAGGACTTACCTCGGATGTTGTCGAGCGGCTTTTACGGCTATTCGATCACTTTTTCCTTCCCCTTGTCCAATTGTGGCCCTCTAAGCTCTTGAGCTAATTCAAACAAATTCAATTTATTAAAACCTCATTGTGCTAGCTTATGGCCGAATATGACAAGGAGTTTAAATGGTCATATGGCCACCCTTTAGCTTGAATACACAATGGTCATGCACATTTTATACTACATCAAGCAATTCAATACAATTCATTCGAGCATCAAGGAAAAGCTAAGGCCTTCAATAGGCTACCCAAGGCCGAATATTCATGTCCATGTTGAGGCCAATTATGCACTTAATACCTCACAAAACAGCATGCATTTTACTAGTTAATGCTTTGCATATTGTAGCTCAAAACTTATATTATAGCATCAAGCACTCATATGTGTGCTAGGCCGAATGTGCTTGCAATTTCACAATCATTCTTCAACATCTTCTTCTTTAAACAAACATATTCATCACTTAGTTCACAACCAAAACATCATGTGCAAACATATATATACATATATGAGCATGGCGAATTTCAAGGTGTCCATAGCCATCCAAAACACAAATTTTAACTAACATGCAAGAAGCATGAACCATGCTCATGAATGCATCATGGCCGAATATGACAATCATGCCCCTTTTCAACTTCAATCATGGTTAAACAAAAAGAAACTCAAACTCTTACTCATGAGTAGACAATCCATCATTGCATGCATCATCATCAAGCTTCACACTTAGCATGCAATGGCTTTATCACCATAACAACTTTGGCCAAATACCATTTCCATGGCATAACAAAGATTTGAGCCATGGCTAACATGCACATCAAGTTAGCAACCAAGACATGCATGAAACTCCTAACACAACCTCATACATACCTTAATCTTTGATGCCAATTTAGCCAAATCGCCTTCTAGATCTCTTCTAAACCAAGCATGAAGCAAAAATCCTCTTTCTTCCTCCTTATGATTTTCGGCCAAAAAGATGAGAAAGGATGAACACAACAAATTTTTTTCTTCCTTCTTTCTCAACTCACGGCAAGGGGATTACCACACTCACACACATTTTTTTCATTCTTTTCTTACCCATGCTTATTTGTTTATTATTTCTCCCTAATGCCCAACAAAACATGTTTCATGACATGTTTAGCCCATATCTCTTTGTCATGGCGGCCATCACTTGTACAAAGGGAATTTGACATGCAAGTCCATTATTTTGCATGCATGCTTTAATTAGTCATCACACATTTCCCCATCATACTTTCAAAGTTCACTACTAGGTCCTTTCTAGTGAAATTCACCTTTATAACACTAAATCAATCATCAAAAATGTCATACATGAATACACACATATTATAGGCATCGAAATAAATTTTAAATTATTTTTATGCCTCGGTTTTGTGGTCCCGAGACCACCTTCCGACTAGGGTCAATTTTGGGCTGTCACAAATTGGCCGGACCAAAAATTCTAGAAATAAATCCATGGATGGATATATGAGTCTAAATTGTGGAAAATTCTGAAACCAGTTTAGAGTTTTGAAACTTGAGATATGATTTTAAGGCGACAAGGACGCAGTTTTCCAGCTATTGGAAATGTCAATTGGTGGGCGAAATATGTGGATTTGGCTTGTTAACCCTCGTGTCCGACACCGCGATGGTCTCGGGTTCGGGGTGTTACAATTTATTGGTATCGAGCCACGGTTTAGTCGATTCTAGGACTACCGTGATGTGTTTGGGGTCTAGCTATACATGCCATTAAATGATGAATCGATAGTGTGGTGATTTCGACAATTTGACTTTGTGTTTGTTTATAGTAATGGATCTCGACCCCAACCGAGCGATAGCGATGATGTGGAGAGTGTGGCGCTGCTCCAGCGTAAGGGACGGGCCATGGGACTCTCAACCTATGGCCGACAATCCGAATGATGAGGCTAGGCAAGCCTTTTATAGTGTGATGAATGATTGGTTTAACCAATACATTCGAACTAACACTTGTTCCACAACCTCCATTCCCGACAAATGCAACCCCGCACCTACAATACCTCGAGAAACCGACCAAATAAGGTCAAGTAAGCCCCAATCGGCGAGGATTGAAAAACATGGGGCCATTGAATTTAAAGCTACGGATGATGATGATGCCGAGCGAGCTGAATTTTGGTTGGACAACACTATCCGGTGCTCGATGAGCTATCTTGTACACGATGAGTGCTTAAAGTGTACCATCTCCTTGCTACGTGATTCCGCCTACTATTGGTGGAGTACTCGACTTGTGGTGCCTAGAGTGCAAGTGACTTGGGAATTCTTTCAAACCGAAGTTCGAAAAAGTATATTAGTCGAGATTCATCGACCAAAAGCGAAGGGAATTTCTTGATCTTAAGCAAGGTTCTATGTCGTTATCGACTATGAACGAAAATTTGTGAGGCTTAGCGATCTGGCGAGAATGCATTTAAATCTGAAGCTATTATGTAACGCAGCGAGGATGGGCTGAATGATGATATAAGGATGTTCGTTGGCATTCTCGAAATACGAGAGTTCGAGTACTTGTTGAGCGAGCTTGTAAAGTAGAAGAGCTTAGAAAAGAGAAACAAAAAGTTGATGTGGGAACTAGAGAATTCCGGAAAAGGTCCTCGGGAAAGTCTCTTCAACAGGTATCGAAGAGATTTCGAGATGATGTGAGCCGGTCTAGAGGCGCTACGGGCTTTTCTAGACGAGGACGCGATCGACCCCCTGTGACCACACGAGTCACTTCGATCGCCAGTGGTGGAAATGATCACGAGAGAGGCGAGTGTCTCGCATTGTGGCAAATGGCATTCGAGGGATTTGTTGGTTCCGTGATCGCTCTGCTATAAGTGGATTGGCCGACCACCTTATGAAGGATTGCCGGGTTGCTTGAACAAAATGTAAGTCGAGTGGAAACCCGGGTGCTACCATCGCTCGAGGTAGGCCACCTAGAAATGTGGGCAATGTTAGTGGTGGTCGAGAGGATCTAGAGATGCTACCATCGATCCGAGGCTCGGGCCCTGCTAGGACTTATGCCATCACGCAGCGCGCGAGGATCTTTGCCTCTCTAGATGTCATTACCGGGTACTTTCACTCTTTTCAATACTAATGTGATTGCTTTGATTGACCCTGGTTCTACTCATTCTTCTATATGAAACCTTAGCATCCATAAGACTTTGCCTATTGAGTCTCTGAGTTTGTAATTCGGTGTCAAACCCTTGGGTCATTACGTGCTTGTCAACAAAGTGTGCAAGAAAAGTCTCCTAGTGTTCGAGGTTCTTGTTTTCTGGCGGACTTGATGCTTTTGCCGTTTGATGAATTGACGTTATTCTTGGTTTGGATTGGTTGACCATGCACGATGCGGTTGTAAATTGCAAAAGCAAGACTATCGATTTGAGGTCGCTGAATAACGAGATAATTCGGGTTGAGTCTACGGACTTAAGGGGTTGCCGGTGTAATATCGCAATGTTGGCCCGAAATATGTAAGAAAAGGGTGCAAAGCGTACCTTGCGTATGTGCTCGATGACAAGGAATCGAAAAGAAACCCGAATCTGTGCCGTGGTTTGTGAATACCGGATGTTTTCCACGAAGAATTGCGGGTTTACCACATTCGGAAATAGAATTTGGCATCAATTGGTACCGGTACCACTCAATTTCGATAGCTCCGTATCGTATGGCGCCAGCGGAATTAAAGGAGTTGAAAGCTCGGTTGCAAGAATTGGTGGATAGAGGTTTTGCTCGCCTTGAGTTTTTTCGCCTTAGGGTGCGCCGGTGTTGTTTGTGAAAAGAAGGATGGAACCATGCGGTACGTGCATCGACTATCGTCGACAATAAAGCAACGATAAAGAACAAATATCCGTTACCACGTATCGATGACTTGTTTCGATCAAGCTGAAGGGAGCCTCGGTGTTCTCGAAAATAGATTTGAGATCGGGCTATTATCAATTCGAATCCGAGATTCGGACGTGCCCAAGACGCGCTTCAAAGCGAGATATGGTCACTATGAGTTCCTAGTGATGCCATTTGGGCTTACTAATGCCCTGCGGTATTTATGGATTTAATGAATCGGATCTTCGACCATATTTGGATCGATTCGTAGTCGTGTTCATTGATGACATCTTGGTCTATTCAAGAAATGAGACCGAACATCTTTGAACACACGAGGTTAGTCTGCAAATTTTACGGATAAGCAATTATATGCTAAGTTCAGCAAGTGTGAGTTACGGTTAAGAGAGGTTAGCTTCTTGGGTCATGTGGTATACGCATCGGGTATTCGAGTCAATTCGAATAAAATTTCAGCCATACTTAATTGGAAGCCTCAGAAATATTCTTGAGGTTCGGAGCTTTTTAGGGCTTGCTTGTTATTAAACGATTTGTAAAGGTTTCTCAACGATAGCCACGCCGATGACGAAGCTTCTCCAAAAGGATGTTAAGTTGAATGGACGGAGAAATGTCGAAAAGTTCGATCAACTGAAAACTTATTTGACGGGAGCCCCAATTCTAGTGCAACCCGAATCGCAAAGAGTTTGTCATCTATAGTGGCGCCTCCTCGTTGGGGTAGGTTGCGTATTGATGCAAGAAGGTCGAGTTGTGGCCTGTCGTCGAGGCAATTAAAGCCACACGAGAAAAATTATCCGACCCATGATCTCGAATTATTTGCCATCGTATTCGCCTTAAAGATTTGGCGACATTACTTATTTGGTGAGAAGTGCCATGTACTCGAATCACAAAAGTCTCAAATATTTGATGACCCAAAGAC
>NW_026440554.1:0-7500 GCF_025698485.1 Gossypium arboreum
TAAAGGATCGATAGGCCACGCTTTCACGGTTCGTAAATGCTGGAAATCGAGAATCAAGCGAGCTTTTACCTTTTGTTCCACGAGATTACATTCTCGTTGAGCTCATCTTAGGACACTGCGTTATCTTTTAACGAGATGTGCCTGCCAAACTCCCACGACAATGTCTTCCGCGGATCGGCGGCCGACAGCCGACTTGGGTCCAAAGAGGGCCGTGCCCGCCTCGGATTCCCGGAATAAGTAAAATAACGTTAAAAGTAGTGGTATTTCAATTTCGCCCGAGCTCCCTTATCCTACCCTCTCAGTCATTTCACAAAGTCGGACTAGAGTCAAGCTCAACAGGTCTTCTTTCCCTTTGATTACATAAGCCGTTCCCTTGGCTGTGGTTTGTTGGATAGTAAGCGAGGACGGTGGGAATCTCGTTAATCCATTCATGCGCGTCACTAATTAGATGACGGGGCATTTGGCTATAGAGTCATAGTTACTCCCGCGTTTACCGGCGCGGTTGAATTTCTTCACTTTGACATTGAGCGGGCGAAATCACATTGCGTGAGCATCCGAGAACCATCGCAATGCTTTGTTTTAATTAAGTCGGATTCCCCTTGTCCGTACCATTCTGAGTCGACTGTTCGTCGCCGGGAAGGCCCGAAGGCCGTTCGATCCGTCCAACCGGCGCCGCGGCGCCCGCTCTCGCCGCGAGCGGCTCGAGCGAGTACGCAGCAGCCGACGGGTTCGGGGCCCGGGACCCGTGCAGCCCTCAGGCCAATCCTTTTCGAGGTTACGGATCCATTTGCCGACTTCCCGCCTACATTGTTCCATTGACGAGTTGTTCACCTTGAACTGATGCGGTTATAGGTATGACGGCGCGCGGACGGCTTTCGGTCCTCCATTTTCAAGGGCCGCCAAGCTGCCGGACACCACGCGATGCGGTGCTCTTCCGGCCCGGACCCTACCTCCGGCTGAGCCGTTTCGAGTGGGCAGGCCGTTAAGAGAAAAGATAACTCTTCGAGGGCCCGTGGCGTCTCGGACTCCCTAACGTTGCCGTCGACGCCGCGTCCGGTTCGAAATTAACCCGATTCCTTTGAAGCTCGCGGCTGAGCAGCTATCGGACGAGCTTCCCCGTCTCTTGGATCGACTAACCCATGTGCAAGTGCCGTTCATGGAACCTTTCCCCTCTTGACCTTCAAAGTTCTCATTTGAATATTTGCTACTACCACCAGATCTGCACCGACGGCGCTCGCCGGGCTCCGCCGGGTTTCGGCGACACCGCGCCCTCCTACTCGCCGGGCTGGCTCTTGCCGACAGCCGGGTATAAGTCAGGCAAAGCGCCATCCATTTTCAGAGCTGATTGATTGGCGGTGAGGTTGTTACACACTCCTTAGCGGTTTCGACTTCCATGACCACCGTCTCTGTCTTAATCGACCAACACCCTTTGTGGGTTCTAGGTTAAGCCTTGATTGGCAATAACCCGGCTTCGGTTCATCCGCATGTGATTACGCTTACAAAAATGGCCCGCAGGCTCTCGATTAGTGGCGCGGCTCAGAAGCGCACCGTCCTACCTGTTAAAGTTTGAGAATAGGTCGAGGCGTTGCGCCCGATACCTCTAATCATTGGCTTTACCGATAGAACTCGCTAAGGGCTCCGGCTATCACGGGAAACTTGGAGGAACCAGCTACTGAGCAGTTCGATTAGTCTTTCGCCCTATACCCGTCGGACGAACGATTTGCATCGATATCGCTGCGGGCCTCCACAGTTTCCTGGCCGCCCTTCGAGCATAGTTCACCATCTTTCCGGGTCACAGCAGTAATGCTCTCCTCGAACCCTTCTCGGAAGATCAAGGTCGGTCGGCGGTGCCGTGAGGATCCCGCCAATCAGCTGCCGCCTTACGGGTTTCTAGCCCGTTGACTCGCTTATGTCGGACTCCTTGGTCCGTGTTTCAAGAGCGGGCCGAATAGAAACCCATGAGCCGCGCCGAACCTGCGCAGTGCCGAAGCACGCGAGACAGCGCGTCTTGAATCCCGATCGAGGCGACAACGTCTCCGAGGCGTATCAAAGGCGGGCAGGCCGCCGCCACATTCCCGCGTCGGTCCATGCCCCAGGCCGATCGGCGGACCGGCTCTCGCCGTTCCACATCCGGCCAGGGGCATCGCCGGCCCCATCCGCTTCCCTCCGACAATTTCAAGCACTCTTTGACTCTCTTTTCAAAGTCCTTTTCATCTTTCCCTCGCGGTACTTGTGCTTCTTCGGTCTCTCGCCGTGTTGTTTGGCGAGATTTACCGCGATTAAGGCTGCATTCCCAAACAACCCGGCTCGTAAGCGGCACCTCATGGTGCGGCGAAGTCCGCAGCAGGGCTCTCACCTCTCGGCGCCCTTTCCGGGGACTTGGGCGGTCATGCGGGCGCTTCTCCGGACTACAATTCGAGCGCCGGTGGCGCCGATTCTCAAAATTTGCTTTTCGGTTCGCTCGCCGTTACTAGGGAATCTGGTAAGTTTCTTTCCTCCGCTTATTGATATGCTTAAGCTTCGGTGGGTAATCCCGCGACACAGGGTCGCGATGCGATGCAAAAGGGTTTAAGGGTCTCGATCGTGACGCCGCGACTCGAACGAGGTTGCGCAGCATTACCACCGATCGTCGCGGCGATTATGTCGTCGAGGACTCAATTTAAATAACCGCTGTGAGCGCACGGGAGGCCAATTTCATATTGTCCAACCGGGTCGAGGATCAGGGTTAGATGGGGCGACGATGCGTGACACCAGGCGGACGTGCCCTCGGCCTAATAATGGCTTGGGGCGCAACTTGCGTTCAAAGACTCGATGGTTCACGGATTCGCAATTCACACAAGTATCGCATTTACTTCGTTCTTCATCGATGCGAGCCGAGATATCCGTTGCCGAGTCGTTCTATACTGCGACAAAGAACAACATCAGCTGAAAACGCGACACCGCGAGCGGTGCGGCGACAAGAAGATGTCCCTTTTCATTCGATTCCTTGGCGCGATTCGCGCGAGGTTTTGTTCGTTTTGCATCGAAGAAGGTGATCGACATCTCACCCGCAATGGGCAAAGGGATGACAAGACCAGCCGCTCCGACACGCGGGGGGTGGGGACGAGCAACGATGCCACACCACCTCCGATGTTGTATACAGCGCGTTCACGGTCGTTACGCTGGTTTCGACAATGATCCTTCGCGAGTTCACCTACGGAAACCTTGTTCGACTTCTCCTTCCTCTAAATGAGTTGATGGACTTCTCGGCGTCGTGACGGCGGAACCGCCCGTGCCGATCGAACACTTCACGGACCATTCAATCGGTAGGGCGGCCCAGGCGGTGTACAAGGCGGGGACGTAGTCAAGCAGTGATGACTCGCGCTTACTAAAATTCCTCGTTGAAGACCAACAATTGCAATGATCTATCCCCATCACGATGAAATTTCAAAAGATTGCCGGCTGTCGGCCAAGGCTATAGACTTCGTTGAATACATCGATTGCAGCGCGCGTGCGACCCGAGAACATCTAAGGGCATCCACGGACTGTTATTGCCTCAAACTTCCGTGGCCTAAAGGCCATAGTCCCTCTAAGAAGCTAACCACGAAGGATCACCTCCGTGTAGCTAGTTAGTGAGGTCTCGTTAGTTAACGGAATTAACGGACAAATCGCTCCACCAACTAAAACGGCCATGCACCACCACCCATAGAATCAGAAAAAGAGCTCTCGATGCATCAATCCTTACTATGCGGACACGGTAAGTTTCCCGTGTTGAGTCAAGATTAAGCATGAGCTCCTCTGATGGTGCCCTTCCGTCAATTCCTTTAAGTTTGACCTTGCGACCATACTCCGAACCCAAAGACTTTGATTTCTCATAAGGTGTAGGCGGAGTCCTAAAGCAACATCCGCCGATCCACAGTGGCATCGTTTATAGTTGAGACTAGGGTATCACGATCGTCTTGAGCCCCAACTTTCGTTCTTGATTAATGAAAACATCCTTAGCAAATGCTTTTGATTGTTCGTCTTTCATAAATCAAAATTTCACCTCGACTATAAATCTGAATGCCCCCATTGTCACGGTAATCATTACTCCGATCCGAAGGCCAACACAATAGGATCGAAATCCTGTGATGTTATCCCTAATGTGTATAAGCGTGAGCTGCTTTTGAACACTCTAATTTCTTCAAAATAGCAGCTTGGGAGGAACGGCCCGGCCAATTAAGGCGGGCGCGCTCATGGCCAGCAGTAGGGAGCGAGCAGACCAGTTAACTCACCGTGGAAGCCCGGATGACCGACCCACCCACTAAGTCAACTACAGAGCTTTTAAGCTGCAACAGCAAATATACGCTGTTGGGTTTGGAATTACCGCATTTGCTGGCACCGACTTGCCCTCAATGGATCCTCGTTAAAGGATTTAGATTGTACTCATTCCAATTACGGACTCATAGGGCCCAGTGTTATTATTTATTGTCACTACCTCCCGTGTCGGGATTGGGTAATTTGCGCTTTCTGCCTTCCTTGGATGTGGTAGCCGTTTCTCGGGCTCCCTCTCCGAATCGAACCTAATTCTCCGTCACCCGTCACCACCACAAAATGGTACTATCCTACCGCCGAAAGTTGATGGGGCAGAAATTTGAATGATGCGTCGCCAGCACAAAGGCCGTGCGATGCGATCGTCGATTATCATGAATCATCGAACAGGGGCAAAGCCGCGTCGATACTTTATCTAATAAATGCATCCCTTCCGGAAGTCGGGGTTTGTTGCACGTATTGGCTCTAGGGTACTACGGTTATCAGGTAGCAAATACCATCAAACAAACTATAACTGATTTAATGAGCCATTCGCGGTTTCACGGTCTGAATTTGTTCATGCTTACATGCATGGCTTAATCTTTGAGACAAACATATGACTACTGGCGAGGATCAACCAGGTAGCATTCCTCCGCGGCGACGACCTTTGCGGCTCTCAACATGCCGCGTGAGCAACAGAAGAGGCATAACGGAGCACGAGCATCGTCCGTGTCAAGAGACAAAATGCGCCAGGCATCGAGAGACAGGGGCTAAGCCCTACTCTCAAAATATTTTCCGCATCAAAACACGAAGCGAGCGCCGATACACCGGCGAGGCCACACCGATTTAAGGGGCACACTCGGGACACAGAGCCGCGATTGTAGTCCACCACGCACCCAAAGGGCGCGAGATGGAGAAGGGACGGCAACACATCAATAATTCCATCGGCTTATGCGCGAACCTGCAGGATCCCGGTCGCATCCCTAGGTTCCATTGAACAAGGGGAGTTAATGAAAGAGGGTAGCTCGGCAGTTCGATCACGGGTAGCATGGACTGCCAATACAGCAAAACACCACTCGCATGCCCATGCGTACTAGTGGTAGCACCCGCTGCCAATAACCCACAACCAATGTATTGGTAGGGGCGGAAGAACAATAAACGGGCACACCACAAGCAGCAGCACGAGAACTACGAGGACAAAATCCGTGGGACTTAGTCGAACCAAGACCAAGCCTACAAACTCAACTTACGCCCCCGGTGAGCCGTTGCCGTCAAAGGGACTTGTCTGGGGTCACGGGCAGCTTCGAATGCAGGCAAGGCCTTGGCAAGGCCAAAGGCGCCGATGGGTCGCCGACTTGGAAGGCACAAGGCGTCCTTAACATGACGGGGAGAATGGGCAAAAGCTCAGGCCCATAGCAATGCCAAAGCCACCCAAAGAGATCTTTGCCCGATTGGGAACCTGGTCTTGGAGTCGTTGGCTACATTTCTATGGGCACGGCTTTCCGGCCGAAAATCATCACCCGGCCACTAGCGCCGGCGATTGACCCACCCCGTTGGTGATCATTGCGGGACTATCCGACCCCGTGGGGCTGGGACCCCCACCTCGGGTTCGAGGGGCCACGTCGGGGCGGCGGATCTTAAAAGAGCTAAAAAACCCGTCAATCTGCTGCGGGCAACATTCGTATATGGAAAACGGGGACACTTTTCTTTAGCCCCCATCCGAGCCACCAGGGTGCCCTGCTGCTCGGGCACCCACACCAACGTCATAGGTTGCCGATGGTGTCGGGCCCCACATCAAGCACCAAGGTGCCAATCTTTGCTCGAGGCTCCCGCCATCAAAGGCACCAAGGTGCCGGTGGTGCCAGGCTCCCGCACGACCAAGGGCCGAGGTTGCCGATGGTGTTCGAGGCTCCCGCCATCCAAGCACCAAAGGTGCCGATGGTGCCAGGTTCTCGCACGATCAAGGCCTGGGTTGCCGATGGTGCCGAGGTTCTCCGCACGATCAAGGCCTGGGTTCCCGGTGGTGCCCGGGGCTCCCCGACCGGGGGCCTGGGTTGCCGATGGTGCCGGGCTCCCCCATCAAGGGCCTGGGTGCCGATGGTGGCGGGGCTCCCCCGACCAAGGGCCTGGGTGCCGATGGTCCCAGGCTCTCCCCGACCAAGGGCCTAGGTTGCCGATGGTGCCGGGGCCCCCACCAGGGGCCTGGTGCCGATGGTGCCCGAGGCTCTCGCATGACGGGGCTAGGTTGGGTGGCGAGCTCTCACCGATAAGCGCCTGGTTGCGATGGTGGCGAGGCTCCCGCGCGACCGGGGCCTGGGTTAGATGGTGCTGGCTACCGCCGACAAGGGCCCTGAGTTAGATGGTGCGAGGCTCCTTACGACAAGGTCCTGGGTTGGGAGTGGCGTCAAAGGCTCAGCACGTCAAGCGACAATGTCGATGCTCCCACACCGGCGTCCTAGGTTACCAAGTGCGATGCTCCGTGACCAAGGGCCCAAGTCTTGGAAGTCTTGTTCAAAAAGGGAGGGGCGGGATGATTCAAAGGAGGACACAGGGGAGGGCCAGGGATGACAACCGTTTTCGATATTCGGGATGGCTCGGCGAACCTTGCCATGGATGGATGGAGAACCGCGTAAAGACCTAACCGGTGATGAGAACCACCGATGTCTGGCAGGCATGAAAATGGGCGTGGGCGTTGCCTGGACAGCCCCATTAGCCTCAATATCACCTCCCCTAAAGAGCTAAAACTTGGTCAATGTGCTGCAGGCGACATTCGTAATAATACGAAGCAGGGGACACTTTATGGTGGTGGCACGCTTACGCACCACTGCGGGGCCCAAAATTAGCTTTGGTGCTCGACCCTCCCGCACATCCGATGCCAAAGGTGCCGATCTTGCCGATGCTCCGGACACATCAAAGGCGGTGGTGCCGATGGCCCTTACCCCTGGATGGCACCGCAGCTGTGAAGTAGTGTCTGTGAGGCTACCATGAGGCCCAAGGTCTTGGGGGCTCTACGTTGCAAAAGGGAGGGGCGGGGACGATTCATTCATTGTTGGGTGGACGGACCTGCAGGTATCCGAATCCTACCTTTGGGCCGATTCATTCATTATTGGGTACCGAACATATAGCGGTATCAAATTCTACCTTTTGGGATTGGGGGAGGGACTCGTTCTGTGGTTTGTGTATCCGGGATGGCTCGGCGGATCGCCAGCCGGGATGGATCGTCGAACACCA
>NW_026440555.1:0-20756 GCF_025698485.1 Gossypium arboreum
AAGACAAAGTTTTTCGAAAAAGTTTTTTAATGTGACACGCTAGATTCGGCCATAACATCTAGGCCGGGTTTGGGGTGTTACACAAGAAAAGAAAGAATACCCACGAAAGAATCCACCTAGATTTCATCTGCCATTATTGATATGAATTAAACAATTTTTTTCACTTAGTATCTTGATTCGTAGAAATCTTTAAATTATGCTAATATCTCTTTCGAGAGTAAGAGCAACTGACTCTAAGTTGATTAATTGAAATTTCTTTCTAATTAAACCCCCTATTTTCGCATTAACTCGATCTATGGATCCCCTATTAGATTTAACTCTAATATGGTAGGTTTATGTGGTCCTATTTCTAGGATTGCATGTAACTATACTCAATTATACTAGATCTACTCTTAAACAGGGTCTATTCCTCCTTTGAATTAAGCACAAAAAACATGGATTAATAATCTAGACATATTAAACCAAGAATTAAGCACACATAATTGAGAACAAGATCTAAATATTTATTGTGTAAAATAGAAATCAAAAGACAAAATTAATCATAGGGTTCATCTCCCCTAGGTATTAGAAAGTTAGTTTGTAACACCCCTAACTCGTGACCGACGCCGGTGTCGGACACGAGGGGTTAACGAGACAAATCCTCTTAAAGTACCGACCAATTTGGCATTTCTGGACAGGCTGGAAAACTGCGTCACCGTCGCCTTAAAAATCATATCTCGAGTTCCAAAACTCGGAAACTGGTTTCGTAAATTTTCCCTGAATTTAGACTCATATATCCATCCATGGATTTATTTTTAGAATTTTTGGTTGGGCCAATTGGTACAGTTTATTAGTTAAAGTCACCCATGTTACAGGGATTGACTGCTCTGACCTCCGCTCGTTACAACTTGAATATCTTTCTGTACAGGGCTTTAATACTGGTGCCGTTTGTTTCTAATGAAACTAGACTCAAAATGGAATCTGTACATATAAGGCATGACTCCTAATTCTTTCTGGATAATTTATGGTAAATTTTCAAAGTCACGACAGGGGACCCAGAAATCGTTCTGGCCCTGTCTCACGAGAACTTTAATATCTCCCAGTATACTGCTCATATGGTCGTTTCGTTTCGTCCATATAAAATAGATTCATCAAGGATCAGTTCCATAATTTACTCACTATTTAATTCTACTTATACTATTTTTAGTGATTTTTCAATCTCATCTCACTGCTGCTGTCCGCAACAGTTACTGCAGTAGACTATGCCAATTTCATGAATTTTTCCTTGGCCTTAATCATCCATCATACATGACACAAATTATGGCCACCTTAACAAAATTTGAGTTTCTAAGACTCGTGGCTATAGGTTCTAGCATCCCACTCGGCGACCACATAGGCCGTTTCACATGGCTTAAAGTTTACAACCCACAATTCGACAAAATATAATAGCCTATACATGCCAAATGTTCTTCAACAACAAAAACAATACCACAAGATTTCAGCCGGTGTGATGACTTCAACGACGGTTCCGAGCACGCAACAATACGAGTCCAAGAGACCTAAAATGGGTGACAAGAAAACACCGAGTGAGTTTACAACTCAGTAAGTCATAAGCATTCGTCAATCCACGATAAAGTTACTACTACATGTACAACAAATGAGGCTAGGTACTCGTCCATATCGAATCTATACCATAATACCTCGGACCTTTTGGTCCAATCTCGTACCAATTCATACATCCACATTTCATATTCTACACAACAAGATAATCAAGCATTTTTACACATTAACTCATTTTCCAGCACAACCATACAATTTCAATCATCACATAGATTTAAGGCTTACCAAATTCAACCCCAAGCATGAGCGTATTACCTATTCGTCATGAGCTCAAGGTACTTACCCGATCCGCTGTCCATACTCACTCGATGGAGACACACCCTCCATATAATTGTTCGATTGGAGATATTTATATATATATAGAGTATGCACACACGATTGCTTAATACTCGATTTCGCACACTTAGTGCCATGCGATTTAGGCCCCCACACACAGTGCCATGCCCTTCGAGCTCGCACACTTAGTGCCATATATTTCCAGCATGCACACTTAGTGCCATATATTTCCAGCACGCACACTTAGTGCCAATCTCGTCACCGTACACACGTATTGCCCGACACTTAGTGCCGAAAGCAAACTTTCTACACATTTCACTATTTCTTTTACATTCAACAATTGTCATCACTCCATACACATACATTTTCATTTATATATATATATCATCCCATTAAACACAATTGCATAAATTTTACAATCATTTAAGCAATATCAAATACGTGCTTAATGACTTACCTCGTGTTGGGTAAAATAGTTCCAAGTCGGCTACTCGATGACCTTCGTCTTTCCCTTGCTTGATTCTCCTTCTTTAACTCCTTGAGCTTAATCAATAAATCACTAGTTTAACCATCTTGCTAAACATTCATAATTCAACTACACATGCATATGTATGCTTGTATATTCGGCAACCATTCTTACTAATCGTCCATTTGGTCGATTATACACCTAACCGAATATGCACCAAAAACTTGATTCAACATTACCTACATACTCACTTTAATGGCGAATATATATATATATGTACAATGTCAACTAACATCTTTTAATCACCTAATTTCATCTCATGAACATTTAATCAAATTTTCCCAATCTAGCATATTTTCACATCCATTTGTAACATCATGTACAAACACATATACACATATATCAAAACACAAATTTTACCTATAATGCAACAAGCATAAATCGCACTTATGAGTATGCCATGGCGAATACATCCCACACCATCCCCTTTCAATTTTTGGTCATGGTTAAACAAAGAAAACTCCATGTCTTACTCAAGAATGCTAAAAGAAATTTCAAGAGTAGTCAATCCATCATTACATGTATCATCAACAAGCTTCACATTTAGCATGCAATGGCTTTAACACAATATCAACCTTGGCCAAATACCATTTCCATGGCATAACAAGGATTTGAACCATGGGCTAACATGAACATCAAGTTAGCAACTAAAACATGCATGAATCTCATGACACAACCTCAAACATACCTTAATCTTGACACAAGTATGACCAAATCTCCTTCTAGTTCTCTTCTAAACCAAGCATGAAGCAAAAATCCTTCCTTTTTCCCTTAGTATTTTCAGCCAAGATTTTGAGAATGGATGAACAATTTTTTCCTTTCTTTTCCTCTACTCACGGCAACAAAGGGGGGCATCCATGCTCATTTTTTTTCATTTCTTTATTTTTCTACATAATCCACTAACTAAACATGTTGGAAACATGTTCCCTTGCCCATATTCTTGTCATGGCGGCCACTCACCTTAGGAAGTGGGTTATTTGACATGCAAGGACAACTATTTTCCCACATGTATTAATAGGCCACCTTACAATTGCCTAGCACATTTCTAAATTTTCTCACATAAGTCCTATTTGATAAAAATTCACTTACTATTAACAAAATCCAAACACGAAATTTTCACACATGCATATATACATATAATGAGCATCAATTATGATGGTTAATTATTATTATGACTCGGTTTGGTGGTCCCGAAACCACTTTCCGACTATGGTCGATTTAGGGATGTCACAACTCTCCCCACTTAGAAATTTTCGTCCCGAAAATCTTACCGTAAATAGGCTCGGTATCGCTCTTTCATAGAGTCCTCAAGTTCCCAAGTGGCTTCTTCCATTCCGTGTTTATGCCACAACACCTTCACTAACGGGATTTTCCTATTGCGCAACTCTTTTACTTCACGCCTCATAATGCGAACGGTTCCTCTTCATAGCTCAAATTAGGTGAATCTCAATCTCGAGATGGAGCAATTACGTGCGATGGATCAGACCTATATCGTCAAGCATCGAGACATGAAAACGTTGTGAATCCTTTCGAGCTCAAGGGCAAAATTAATCGATATGCGATGGCCCAACTCGTTCGGATACTTCATATGGCCCGATAAACCTCGGACTCAATTTGCCCTTACGACCAAATCTAAGCACCTTCTTCCAAGGTGAAACTTTGAGAAAGACCTTGTCTCCAACCCGATATTCAATATCTTTTCTTTTCAAATCCGCATACGACTTTTGGCGATCCGGCGACTTTCAAACTTTCACGAATTACTCGAACTTTTGCTCGGCATCCTTAACCAAATCAACCTCAAGAATTTACCTTCACTAAGTTCGGTCAGAATAATGGGGTACGGCATTTACGACAGTATAAAGCCTCGTAAGGCGCCATCTTAATACTTGATTGAAAGCTATTGTTGTGGCGAATTCAATCAAAGGTAAATACCGTTCCCATGAACCACTAAACTCAAGGATGCAACATCTCAACATATCCTCGAGTATTTGAATTATCCGTTCGGATTGACCATCGGTTTGGGGATGAAAAGCGGTGCTAAAATGCGACTTGGTACCCAAAGCATCTTGCAATTTCTTCCAAAATCGCGACGTAAATCTTGGGTCTCTATCCGACACGATAGAAATAGGCACCCGTGTAATCTCACAATCGAGAAAGCGTACAATTCCGCTAATTTGTCCATTGAAAAATCCGTGCGTCGGGGATAAAGTGAGCCGACTTAGTTAGTCTATCGACAACGACCCAAATCGCATCCTTCTTACTCATCGACAATGGCGGTCCGGATACAAAGTCCATTGTGACTCGATCCCATTTCCATTCGGGTATCATGATCGGTGAAGTAATCCGATGGCACTTGATGTTCCGCTTTCACTTGTTGACATATCGGACACCTTGAAACAAATTCGAAATGTCTCGTTTCATCAGGGCCACCAAAATTGGCGTTTGGTCATTGTACATTTTAGTACTACCCGGGTGGATTGACATTCGACTACAATGGGCTTCATTTAGAATTATCGAAATAAGTTCAATTCTTTGGAACACAGACGACTTCTAAACCTTAAACAATCGTCATCATCAATTTGAAACTCGATTCCTTGCTCGAACACACTCGGCCCGTTTTGCAAGCAACTCCTCATCAACTTTTCGAGCTTCCGAATTTGATGAGCCAACAATGGTTTGGCCTTCAATTCGCTACTAACACATTGTCGGGTAGAATAGACAAGTGTACATTCATCGCTAAATAAAGCAAGCAAGTGATTTCCGACTTAAGGCATCCGCAACCACATTGGCCTTTCCGGGTGATAATCAATAACGAGTTCATAATCTTTTAACAACTCGAGCCATCGTCTTTGTCGCAGATTTAAGTCTCTTTGAGTCATCAAATATTTGAGACTTTTGTGATCCGAATACACATGGCACTTCTCACCAAATAAGTAATGTCGCCATATCTTTAAGGCGAATACGATGGCGACCAATTCGAGATCATGGGTGGATAATTTTTCTCATGTGGCTTTAATTGTCTCGACGCATAGGCCACAACTCGCCCTTCTTGCATCAATACGCAACCCAACCCAAGTAGGGATGCGTCACTATAAATGACAAACTCTTTGCCCGATTCGGGTTGCACTAGAATTGGGGCTTCATCAAATAAGCTTTCAGTTGATCGAAACTTTTCGACATTTCTCCGTCCATTCGAACTTAACATCCTTTTGGGTAAGCCGTCATTGGCGTGGCTATCGTCGAGAAACCTTTTACAAATCGTCGGTAATAACCGCAAGCCCCAAAAAGCTCCTAACCGGTAACATTCCTTGGTGGTTTCCAATCGACTATGGCGAAATTTTGTTCGGTCCACCACGACACCGATCGAGACATCACGTGCCCCAAAAGCTAACCTCTTTCAACCAAAATTCACATTCTTGAACTTTGCGTATAACTGCTTATCTCGTAAGATTTGCAACACTAGCCTCGGTGTTCAAGCATGTTCGGTTTCATCTCTCGAATAGACCAAAATGTCATCGATAAATACAACTACTGAACCGATCCAAGTATGGCCTGAAAATTCTATTCATTAAATCCATAAACACCGAGGGCATTAGTGAGCCCAAACGGCATCACCAAGAATTCGTAGTGACCGTACCTCGTTCTAAAAGCGGTTTTGGGTATGTCCGATTCTCGGACCCTCAACCGATAGTACCCGACCTCAAATCTATCTTTGAAAACACCGAGGCTCCCTTTAATTGATCAAACAAATCGTCAATTCGTGGCAATGGATATTTATTCTTTATCGTCACTTTATTGAGTTGACGATAGTCGATGCACAATCTCATGGTTCCGTCCTTCTTCTTCACAAACAATACAAAGTCGCCCATGGAGAAAAACTTCGGTCGAGCGAAACCTCTATCCGTCAATTCTTGCAATTGAACCTTCAATTCCTTTAATTCCGTTAATGCCATACGACACGGGGCTATTGAAATCGGCGTAGTACCGTACAACCGATGCGAATTCCACTTCTCGAACCGGTGGCAATCCGGTAACTCCTCGGGAAAAACATCTGAATACTCACAAACCACTGGTACCGATTCGAGTTTCCTTTCCGTCTCTTTACTCCCAACCACATACGCAAGGTATGTTTCACACCCTTTTCACATATCTTGACGGTCATAGAAGATATTATTCTTGCACTCCTTTAAATCAAGAGACTCGACTCGGACTACCTCATTATTTGCACTCCTCAAATTAATGGTTTTCCTTTTGCGATCCACCACCTTGCATCATGTACGGTCAACCAATCCATACCAAGAATAACATCAATTCATGAAATGGTAGAAGCATCGGATCGGTAGGAAACAGATTCTCGAATTATTAGGGGCATCTCTTGCACACTTTATCAACAAGCACGTATTGACCCAAAGGGTTTGACACTCGAATTACGAACTCAGAGACTCAGCGGTAGAGTCTTCTTGGATGCTAAGGTTTCACATACATATGAGTGAGTAGAGCGGGGTCAATCAATGCAATCACAATAGTATCAAAGAGAGTAAAAGTACCGGTGATAACGTCGGGGAGGATGCCTCCTCTCGTCTGCGGATGGCATATGCTCTAGCAGAGCACGGGTCTCGGATCGGACGGCCGTATTAGAGGCTCCTCTCGATTACCACCCCTACCTCCAGAGATTCTCGGGGCCTACCTCCAGCCGTCGTTCCACTAGGTCTTGCACCTTGCGTCTTATTCCTCTCATCTAGCTCGTGCAATCTCTAATGAAGTGGTCCTTGAACCGCATCCATAATGAGCCCTATTAATGCAGACTTACCCCAACATTCACCTAGGTGTCGTCTTCCACATTGGGGGCATTGGTCTCTCGGACGATTATTGCCCACACTAGCTCTGAAGTAGCTCGGAGTCCGTCAATGGTCGGGCTCTAATGGAAATTCCCGATCGTCCTCGACTTCTTGGTGTCCTCCACGAACCTCTTTACAGCCGAGAACGGAGCTTTACTCGTCGATCTTTTACGGTAATCTCTTGCTTCAAATTCAGCCTTCTTCTTCTCCTCCCAAGTTCTTCCGCCTTGCGAGCTCGTTCGACTAGTGTCACGAACTCCTTTATCTCCAAAATTCCCACTAGTAACTTTAACTCTTCATTCAATCCTTCTTCAAATCTTTTGCACATCGCAACCTCATCAGCCACACACTCCGAGCATACCGACTAAGTCTTACGAACTCATGTTCGTATTCGATCTGATCATCGGCCTTGCTTGAGTTCCAAGAATTCCTTACGCTTCGATCGATGAACCGTTGACTAATGTATTTCTTTCGAAATTGGATTGGAAGAAATCCCAAGTAACTCGTTCATTTGGGACTATGGAAATTAAAGTCCTCCACCAATAGTAAGTGAGTCTCATAACAAGGATATAGCACACTTAAGACATTCGTCGGTGTGCATGACGATTCATCTAACACTCTAATGGTGTTATCGAGCGAACTTCGGCCTTTTCGGCATCATCAAGTAACTATGGCCTTGAACTCCTCGCCCCACGCTTCCTAATCAAGTCCACGGTGGTTTACTCAGCCTCACAGGATCGATGAATCGGAGGCATTGCGAGTCTTGGGGTGGAGTATTTAAATTCGGGAATGGTTGGACAGCCGGGTTGGTTCGGGCATATTGCGCGACCCACTCATTCATCATAGTGAAGAAGGCTTGTTAGCCCTTCATTTTGATTATTCGCGGATGATGAGGCTCAACAGGCGGTGTCCCTTGCGCAGAGCAGCCGCTACACTTTCAACGTCATCCGCCAAGGGTCTCTCTACCCGGGTTCCATCGCTAATCAAAACAAAAATTTCAACCGTCGAAGTCATCACATTATTAAGCACTATCAATTTGGCATGTATAGCTAGACTCACACGCTATGGTAGTCCTAGAACCGACTAAACCATAGCTCTGATACCAATAAAATTGTAACACCTAACTTCGTGACCGACGCCGATTGTCGGACACGAGGGTTAACGAGACAAATCCTCTTAAAGTACCGACCAATTTGGCATTTCTGGACAGGCTGGAAAACTGCGTCACCGTCGCCTTAAAAATCATATCTCGAGTTCCAAAACTCGGAAACTGGTTTCGTAAATTTTCCCTGAATTTAGACTCATATATCCATCCATGGATTTATTTTTAGAATTTTTGGTTGGGCCAATTGGTACAGTTTATTAGTTAAAGTCACCCATGTTACAGGGATTGACTGCTCTGACCTCCGCTCGTTACAACTTGAATATCTTTCTGTACAGGGCTTTAATACTGGTGCCGTTTGTTTCTAATGAAACTAGACTCAAAATGGAATCTGTACATATAAGGCATGACTCCTAATTCTTTCTGGATAATTTATGGTAAATTTTCAAAGTCACGACAGGGGACCCAGAAATCGTTCTGGCCCTGTCTCACGAGAACTTTAATATCTCCCAGTATACTGCTCATATGGTCGTTTCGTTTCGTCCATATAAAATAGATTCATCAAGGATCAGTTCCATAATTTACTCACTATTTAATTCTACTTATACTATTTTTAGTGATTTTTCAATCTCATCTCACTGCTGCTGTCCGCAACAGTTACTGCAGTAGACTATGCCAATTTCATGAATTTTTCCTTGGCCTTAATCATCCATCATACATGACACAAATTATGGCCACCTTAACAAAATTTGAGTTTCTAAGACTCGTGGCTATAGGTTCTAGCATCCCACTCGACGACCACATAGGCCGTTTCACATGGCTTAAAGTTTACAACCCACAATTCGACAAAATATAATAGCCTATACATGCCAAATGTTCTTCAACAACAAAAACAATACCACAAGATTTCAGCCGGTGTGATGACTTCAACGACGGTTCCGAGCACGCAACAATACGAGTCCAAGAGACCTAAAATGGGTGACAAGAAAACACCGAGTGAGTTTACAACTCAGTAAGTCATAAGCATTCGTCAATCCATCGATAAAGTTACTACTACATGTACAACAAATGAGGCTAGGTACTCGTCCATATCGAATCTATACCATAATACCTCGGACCTTTTGGTCCAATCTCGTACCAATTCATACATCCACATTTCATATTCTACACAACAAGATAATCAAGCATTTTACACATTAACTCATTTTCCAGCACAACCATACAATTTCAATCATCACATAGATTTAAGGCTTACCAAATTCAACCCCAAGCATGAGCGTATTACCTATTCGTCATGAGCTCAAGGTACTTACCCGATCCGCTGTCCATACTCACTCGATGGAGACACACCTCCATATAATTGTTCGATTGGAGATATTTATATATATATAGAAATGCACACACGATGCTTAATACTCGATTTCGCACACTTAGTGCCATGCGATTTAGGCCCGCACACAGTGCCATGCCCTTGAGCTCGCACACTTAGTGCCATATATTTCCAGCATGCACACTTAGTGCCATATATTTCCAGCACGCACACTTAGTGCCAATCTCGTCACCGTATACACGTATTGCCCGCACACTTAGTGCCGAAAGCAAACTTTCTACACATTTCACTATTTCTTTTACATTCAACAATTGTCATCACTCCATACACATACATTTTCATTTATATATATATATCATCCCATTAAACACAATTGCATAAATTTTACAATCATTTAAGCAATATCAAATACGTGCTTAATGACTTACCTCGTGTTGGGTAAAATAGTTCCAAGTCGGCTACTCGATGACCTTCGTCTTTCCCTTGCTTGATTCTCCTTCTTTAACTCCTTGAGCTTAATCAATAAATCACTAGTTTAACCATCTTGCTAAACATTCATAATTCAACTACACATGCATATGTATGCTTGTATATTCGGCAACCATTCTTACTAATCGTCCATTTGGTCGATTATACACCTAACCGAATATGCACCAAAAACTTGATTCAACATTACCTACATACTCACTTTAATGGCGAATATATATATATATGTACAATGTCAACTAACATCTTTTAATCACCTAATTTCATCTCATGAACATTTAATCAAATTTTCCCAATCTAGCATATTTTCACATCCATTTGTAACATCATGTACAAACACATATACACATATATCAAAACACAAATTTTTACCTATAATGCAACAAGCATAAATCGCACTTATGAGTATGCCATGGCGAATACATCCCACACCATCCCCTTTCAATTTTTGGTCATGGTTAAACAAAGAAAACTCCATGTCTTACTCAAGAATGCTAAAAGAAATTTCAAGAGTAGTCAATCCATCATTACATGTATCATCAACAAGCTTCACATTTAGCATGCAATGGCTTTAACACAATATCAACCTTGGCCAAATACCATTTCCATGGCATAACAAGGATTTGAACCATGGGCTAACATGAACATCAAGTTAGCAACTAAAACATGCATGAATCTCATGACACAACCTCAAACATACCTTAATCTTGACACAAGTATGACCAAATCTCCTTCTAGTTCTCTTCTAAACCAAGCATGAAGCAAAAATCCTTCCTTTTTCCCTTAGTATTTTCAGCCAAGATTTTGAGAATGGATGAACAATTTTTTCCTTTCTTTTTCCTCTACTCACGGCAACAAAGGGGGGCATCCATGCTCATTTTTTTTCATTTCTTTATTTTTCTACATAATCCACTAACTAAACATGTTGGAAACATGTTCCCTTGCCCATATTCTTGTCATGGCCGGCCACTCACCTTAGGAAGTGGGTTATTTGACATGCAAGGACAACTATTTTCCCACATGTATTAATAGGCCACCTTACAATTGCCTAGCACATTTCTAAATTTTCTCACATAAGTCCTATTTGATAAAAATTCACTTACTATTAACAAAATCCAAACACGAAATTTTCACACATGCATATATACATATAATGAGCATCAATTATGATGGTTAATTATTATTATGACTCGGTTTGGTGGTCCCGAAACCACTTTCCGACTAGGGTCGATTTAGGGATGTCACATAGTTCATAATTGCAAATAAAGACATCCCAAAGATAGTATAACCGCAAGAAATAAAGAAACTCGTAATAAAATTCAAAGAAACCAAAAGGATATCTTCAATCTTGATGGAAATCTGTTTCGGAGTCAGCTCCAATGGTATTTTTTGAGTTGTTTTCTTCAATATTCTTTGATGAATTACTCCTCTTTTCTTATATTTGGTTTATATAGGTCTTATAATGCTTGAAAAAGCTAAAAAAATGCCTTTTTTCAGTGTTTTCGGAGTGTAATTCATGAAATCCACACAGTCTAACACATGGCCATGTGGTACCCATGTGGCTCACACGGTCGTGTCCAGCCCGTGTGGAATGGCTCAGCCTGTGTGGCTCCTAAAACTTGCTCCGATTTTTCGATTTCCACTTATTTTGCTCTCAAATGCTCTTTTAAATATAAAAACATGAATTTAAAGGATTAAGAGCATAAAATTCACCATTTTAAATTGAAAAATCATCTAGAAACGCATTAAGAATGAGGCTAAAACATGTTACTTTTGGCATTTATCAAGAATGAACACAAATATTTTACGTGGAAAACCATCGAAGGGGGAAAAACCACGGGCAAATGAGGCTTTGACTTTTCACTAAACAATCAAACAAACAAGAGTAAAGTATGGATAAAATACTCTTTGTAATTACAATGAGACTCTTACAAAAACTCATATGCGGCAACACTTTGTCGCCCATAAATAAAAGCCTTTTTTTTATCGACATCTTGAAATAGGGATACAAAACCCCTTTAAGTAAGCTAAGTAGAGTTCGAATCATACTAAAATATCACTGGAATAATAAAAGCTTAACTAGGAAAAGATAGCGGAATTTAATTAGGAGAAGAGTACAAGGCACAACTCACATATAACGTAAACAAAACTTAAAGAACAAAATGAAGATTGAGATGAAAAATCACTTGGAGGATTGTCATATTCCAAGCAAGCAGAGATGGTGGCTTTTGACTCCATGTTAGATTCCTTCAATTCACTCATCAAAACTATTTGAGTTAAAGTGATATCCAAGTGGTTGTTTAGACTATTGAAAATGGACTCTGAAATTATTTATCATAAGAATATAAAAGCAATTTATATATATATTTAGTTTAGTTGATTTTTATCCATTTTAGGGAAGTCAAGAACTTGGCTAACTATTAGTCAAAATTTATTATTTAAATATTGGAAATATGAGTTATCTTAAAAGAGTAAAAAAAAATCCAAAAGTGGTTGGTAGCTTTATTATTTTCTTAACAATAAAGTGGTAGGTATCTAACATGCATCGGAAAATGATTTAATGTTGTTGATTTTTTTTGGAAGTCTTACCTAGGTTTTTGTTTTTTTTTTTTTGCAATAATTAGACGGTAAATATGGATATCTATACATAGATTTAGGTTTTTTCTTGTACATGGTATTTAGGCAATACTTTGGATTTGTCAAATTTAAAGTATTTCAAGTTGTGCCATTTATATTTGCACTAGAGCTATTAAATTTAGCATAGGCGGCACAAAATAAGGAGAAGGAAAAAAATAGCAAAGATTGACAATTTACAGGACAAGGGAATCAAACTCTAACTTTTAAGTGAATTGCACTCTCTCATTGTTTTCTCTTAACCACTCATACTTGTCATAACATATCACATACTAGGGTTTGATGCAAAATTTGTAACATAATAAAAATAGTGCGAGGTAAGTTATTTGAACTTGGGTATCAATGATAGTTTCACTGTTATTTGAACTTGGGTATCAATGATAGTTTCACTAACACTTTACCAACAAACCAAAAACTCATTTATTTCCTAAAAATGTATCAATAATCTAAAAAATTAGGGCTTGACCACTCTCTCTCGATTCACAAATCCGATTCTACTAACATCCAATTTTTGGGATGTGACAAGCTGACTATGGGTCCCAACAAATAACAACTTTGCTTTATTATTTAAGTGGCATGGTTGTAAGGGTTCCTACCACGAGGTGATTAGATCGAAAAGGCTACTAGGTACATAGTTGGTGATAGAGTGCAACGACCCACAATAAAATGTAGTGAATGTCATGGGAAAGTCTTTAGCATATCATTGGTAATATAAGGACTAGCAGTTTGGTGAAATATAAGTACAGTAAAATTAAAATTATAGGATAGATATTAATTTTAAAACATTGTTTACCATGTCTTCTCTATATTTTAATAAAACCTTATAAAATTGATTCAAATAATTTAATTTATTCAAATTTGATTAACTTATATTTAAAAAATAAATTAAATGACTCAAGTTTAAAATCTAAATGATACAACTCAAAATAATTTAAATTTGACAAATCCAATGTTTTTCCCAAATACCATGTATAAGAAATAGCCTAAATCTATGTATAGATACTCACTTTACAATCCAATTATTCAAACAAAAATTACCAAAACCTAGTTAAGACTTCCATATAAATCAACAACATTAAATTCTTTCCCTATGGATGTTAAATGCCTACCACTTTATTATAAAATAATAATAATAATAATAATAATAATAAAAGCTACCTACCACTTTTTGATTTTTTACTCTTTTAAGACAACTCATATTTCCAATATTTAAATAATTAATTTAGAATAAAAATTATCCAAGTACTTCACCACCTTAAGATGGATAAAAAACCAACTAAATTAAAAATATCTAAATTGCTTTTATATTCTAATGATAAATAATTTCGTAGTCCATTGTCAATAGTCTAAAAAATCACTTGCATATCACTTTAACTCAAATAGTTACACTGCGTGAATTGAAGGAATTTGACATGGAGTCAAAGGCCTACCATCTCTGCATGCTTGGAAAATGACAATCTTCCATGTAACACCCCTAATCCGTATCCGTTGCCGGAATAGGGTTACGGAGCATTACTGTACAAACAAAAAATTAAAACATTCATTTTATACATCATTGCAAACATAATATAATAAATTCAATCACATACAAAATGTCTCTTAATCGAGCCCTCAAGGCCCTAGAAATACCTTAGAAACAATTTGGAACCAAATTGGAAACAATCAGAAAGTATAAGAAAAAGTTAGAAAAATTGGACTGCATATGGTCGTGTGGCAAGGCGGTGTGCCTCACACGATTGAGACACACACCTGTGTCTTAGGCTGTGCAACAATCGAAATAGGGACACACGACCATGTCCCAGCCCGTGTCCTCACCCGTGTAACTCTCTGGGTTAAGTCACACGGCCAAGCTACATGCCCGTGTGCCAAGCCATGTGGTAAGCCGTGTAACAACTTGACATGCATGCATTAAAACCTACAAGGGACACATAACCATGTTTTCTGGCCGTGTGTCACACATAGCTGAGTCACACGCCGGTGTCTCAGGCCGTGTGGACATGAAATTATCCAAAATCAAGCCATTTCTGACACCAACTCATGCAACCACCTAAAATCATTTTGTGCACATAATCAAGGCATTATAAGATGACCAAAACCAACATAAAATGACCAATTCAGCAATCCAAAGTCATTCAACCAATATGCCATACAAGGCACCTCAAATGCAAACATATAAACTTACCAAATCATGCATATATTTGATCACATTTCTACTATCAAGCATAACTCACTTTTACCAAGTCATACCTCAAATATGACCATCAACACCTCAACATAACTTACCATTTGAGCCATACCATTCATGCATCACAAGTACCAAAATGACACAATCCAACCAATACCAAATGTTACCAAAACAACTAGAAAAATCGTCAACTAACATTCAACTAGATACTAAAACAAGTTCACTTATACATGGCATTATAACCTTGGCCAAAACATCAAAAACTATCGAAATTTATGTTGGATAGTGTGATAGATCTTCGACAAGCTTCCAAATCAATCGAGCTTTTGATTATCTATAAAACATAGGAGAGAGAACTAGGTAAGCACATAATACTTAGTAAGTTCATAGAACATGAAACATAACTTACCATTTCATCTAAATAACATAAGTATAAGCATAATGTAATCCAACCACAAGCTTGGCACAAGCCTAAGCACCATCATCAATACACAAATTAGTGCATTCATACATTATTCAATTGAATTTAACATATGGTAATTCATTTCCATGGAAACATACATCATTTGATTCATTCTTCATTTTCATCAACATAAACATACTTCTATTTGGGAACTTACCATTTCAACCATTTTCATAAATACATGATATAGTATATTTTGAACACTTACCTTTCCTTTCCTTTTCATGCCCGTTGAACCACTTAGTATATCATCAGATACTCAGGAAAGCTCACACAAAGTATGCTTAAGCATAACCGTAACATTTCCTTTACATCGTTGCTCACATGGGCTGTGAAATGGGCATGCTCACACGAGCTGTGGGTCGAAATGTTAGATACACAAAGCTGCTCACACGAGCTGTGGAGTATCTGTAGCAAATACAGGACCTCAGCCATTGGTAGGACATTCAAGACTAGCACCCGAAACATGAAATCCCTAATGACATGTCATTTGTATCCTACTAATTCCTATGGTTCAACCGGGACTCTTAACTATCATAGCATTGTTAGATATTCACCATCCAGTTACATTACAACTAACATATTAACATATAAGTGAAAACAAAATTAAAACAAAATTTATTCGTACGAACTTACCTCGGCGATTAGGGTGTAAAAAAAACGAAATAAATTAATCTACGGCTTTAACTTTTCCTCAATCTAGATCCGCACCTGTTCTATCTTGATCTAAATAAAAAAATTCAATCCACTTAATACTTTTATTATTCAATTCAGTCCATATTTCTTATTTTTCAAAATTATTATTTTGCCCCTAACATTTTAACTTTTCACAATTTAGTCCTTAAGTTCATAAATTGAAATCTAAGCATTTTCATACTTTTCTCAAGCTAGCTAATTTCTCTAGGGACCTATATCAACTCATACAAACTATCATTTTACAAATTTAACTTGAACTTTTTATCATTTTTAGAAATAAGTTCCTAAATACAATTTTCATGAAAAATTACTTTACAAAGCTTGTTTATTTATCAACAAGGACTCATAATATTTCATTAAGCATCAAGAATCAGACAAGAACATTCATGGAAAAACCCTACATCTTTAACAATTTTACAAATTATTCCCCGGGCTAGCTAGGTTAAGCTACAACGATCCTGAAAACATAAAAATCATTAAAAACGAGTTCAAGAATCACTTACATGCAGTGGATGTTCTTAGTCGAATCAATGAACCCTAAAATGGTGTTTCTCATTTTTAAAAATTGGTGGAAGAAGATGAATGCATAGGAAATGAAATTTTATTTTATTTAATTTTAACATTATTTACTAATTTACCTTTTTAACCTTTAAAAACATTCAAAATTTCAAATAAACCTTGCCATGAATATCCACTAACCACTCAAATGGTCTAATATCATCTAAGTCCTTCCACTTTAAAGTTTCATAGCCATTTGACACCTTTAACTAATAGAACTCTACTTTTGTACTTTTTACGATTTAGTGCTTTTTACTTAATTAAGCATGCAAACATTAAAATTTCTTAACAAAATTTTAATACGACTATAATAACATCCCATAGAAATTAAAATAATAATAAAATAATAATTTACTCATCATATTTATGGTCCCAAAATCATTGTTCTGATTTCACTAAAAATGGGCTGTTACAACTCTCCCCTCTAAAGGAATTTTCATCCCTGAAAATCTTACCAGAAAAGAGGTTCAGGTATTGCACTTTCATAACTTCTTTTGGTTCCCAGGTAGCATCTTCTATTCCATGGCATTGCCAGAGAACTTTCACTAAAGCTATAGTTTTATTTCTCAATTCTTTAACCTCTCGAGCTAAAATTATAAAAGCCCGTTTTTGGCTAAATCAGAACAGTGGTTTCGGGATTAAAAATCTGAGGTTGAAATAATTATTTCATTATTATTTTAATTTCTACTACTTGATAATATGATCGTGTGAAAATTTCATGAACAAATTTTATCGTTTGAGTGATTAATTTAATAAAACGGACTAAATCGCGTAAAGTATAAAACTTGAGTTCTATAAGTTAAAGGTGTTAAATAGCTATAAAACTTTAAAGTATAGGTCCTTGTGTGATAATTTTACCATTAAATGAGTTAGTGGATGTGCATGGCTTGGCAGTTGAGTAATTTTTAAAATTAGGTAAGGGCATTTTGGTAATTAGCTAATTGCAGACAAAATAAACAAAAATTAAAGCTATCATCTTTCTTCCATTCACTTTGTGCTGGCTGAATACTCCATGGGAGAAGAAGAAAATTTTTTCCAAGCTTTTCACTTGCATGTAAGTGAAAAACTATCCCCTTTTTATTGATTTTTATGTTATCGGGGGATTAAATTGCAAAACTATTGAAGTGTTTGAGTATTTCCATTGATGAGTGTTGGGGTAATTTGATGTTTAATGGTAGAGAAATAATGGTTGTTGTTACATAAACAAATTTTGTTAATTTTTTATAAAATTATTAATTAGGGGTTAAATAGAAAAATGTGAAAAGTGTGTGATAAATGTGCTAAATTGTGAAATATATGGGCTGTTGTGAGCATGTATAAAATTTGGCTAGGCTTGGGTGTAGTGAAATTTCATGAATTTTTATTTTACGAGCCTAGGGACTAAATTGTAACAAGGTCAAAAGTATAGGGGCAAAATGGTAATTTTCCATAATATGAAATTTGATTGACTTGAGTAGAATAATGATTAAATGAGTTAAATTTGATTATATAGATCGAGAAAAATGACGTAAGAAATTAGATCGAAGAAAAGACAAAGTTATCGATTAAATGATTGTTTCCGTCGTATGAGTTTGAGGTTAGTTCGTATATTATAAGTTTTGATACAAATTTATTTCATATGCTTTGATATTGCATAAATTGTGAATACGAGACTATGGATATGATCGATAGTGATTTGACGACGATTCGACATTCGAAATCCCTGTTGAATCTTAGGAATAGTTTAGGATACTAGTGACATGTCATTAGAGAATACATTGAGTTGGCTTCAGGCCATGATATTAGCACTTCGGGTGCAAGTTATACCAATTTGGCCTCGGGCCATGAATATCAGATAATTTGGCTTCGGGCAATGATATCAGTATTTCGGATATAAGTTACCTTAATTTGGCTTCGGGTCATGGTATAGGTACTTAGTGTGCAAGACTCTTAAGTATCCAACTTCTATTCTGAATGGTTCAACGGTAAATGAAAGATGTGGATGAGTATGAGATTGATACGAGATGGTACAGGTATGTACATAAATTGCAAGAGCATTGAATCGAAGAAACTTGTGAAATTTATATCTAACCTTGTGAATGAAAAAGATGGTAGGTTGATGGTTCAAGATGAGATATGTTATGATCTATTTAAATTGATTACATTGTACATATTTGGAATATATATATATATATATATATATTTATGATATATGAATACATGGTAAACTTGGTTGATGATTAGGCATTTTGGGCCAAATTGAGTTGTGATATGCTTTGTTTTATTCACTTAAGTTGTGGTTCAAGTGATATGAGAGAAAGGTAAAGATCGAAAAATTCTTCGATTATAATTGCTATTGAAAGCATGGAAAGGTATGAGTTTTTGGATGATTGAAATATATTTAGCTATATGCTTGATATAAGAATGCACATATGTAATGTAAACTTATGTTATAATGTTTAGTGGTAAATTTCTAGTTTATTTGATGTTAAAATTGAAAAACAAAGGTTGATTAAGCTAATTTTGCTTATAAACTTAAGTTATAAGCTTTGTTTCTTTAAATTACGAACTTACTAAGCATTTTATACTTATTTTGTGTTAAATTTCTTTGTGTTTACAGATAGCGGAAGCTCGTTCAGGTTGGAAGGTGTCAGAGACATCAGCACACTATCTATCGGCTATTTTGGTACTCATGGTTTTATACTTTCAGTTATAATGTAACACCCTTACCGTTCTCGTCATTTAAGCAGATACAAGGTATTACGAACATAATACCTACCATTAAACATAATCGAAATATAAATATGTCTTGAACAATATTAGCCAACTTTAATGGTTTGTACAAATTAGCTGGTCGAGTACTGTAACTAATATTTTAAACCTAGACAAATATGACACGTAACAAAATAACTAAGCCTACTATACATGCCATAATTCAAAACGTTTAGTTCAAATACCCTAAAGTAGGATAGTGCGGATAGATCTTCACGATCCTTAACTCCCGAGCAAGCCGGAGAACACTATAAGACAAAAGAGAGAAACAAAGTAAGCTTATAGCTTAGTAAGTAAGTATGTAAATACTAATTAAAAAAATCTAACATGTTTACACAACAATTCAAGTACATCTACTTTAACTTCACTATTCATTCCACTTTGATTAAGCTGTCTCTGCTGCGTCATATTCACTAAATAAATCATAACTCGAGTTACCAAACTCGAAATTCAAATCCGTAAAATTTCCTGAATCTAGACTCATAACGCTTTTTGCTATTTTTTTCTATAATTTTTGGTTCAGCCGATTAGTACAGTTTATTAGTTAAAGTTTCCCTGTTACACAGCTCGACTGATCTGACCTCTGTTCACTACAAATTGAATTTCTCTCAGTACACAATTCAAACAACCCTGAAGTCTATTTCATTTAAAATAGTCTCAATAAGGAATTTATGCATGTAAACTATATTTCTTAATTTGCTTTGTACAATTTTTAATGATTTTTCAAAGTTGGAACAGGGATCACGTATTCATCCTGAGCAAGTCACATACAATTGTAAATATCTCAAAATATAGAATTCCTTTGCTTGCTCTGTTTCTTTTATATGAAAGTAGACTCATTAAACTTTAATTTCACATCTCATTAAACCTCTAATTATATTCCTCCTATTTTGGTGATTTTTCAAAATCATGTCACTGCTACCATCTAAAAACAGTTTTAATGCTAATTTCACTCTTTCACAAATTCTTTATGCTAACCTCATTTTATCTTATATTTGTATATACCACAAATCATTTTCACCATATTTCATTCACCATAAGTATAGGTCCAAACCACAATGTCACCACAAAACCATCCCGTTGAACAATTCGGATCAATCCTCGATATTTAATGGTTTTGACACTGACCCCACCATCATACTTCGTTTAGTTCGGCTCTCTTGTACACATGGTGAACACTTAGTACCACTCATGCGACCTAGCCGATTTGTCTCGTAGCTCTCTTGTCTACATGGTGTCCGTCACTTGGAATCACGCATGCGACCCAGCTACATTTATCTTTCACGTAGCTCTCTTGTCTACATGGTGTCCT